>NC_068978.1:23184805-23484805 GCF_016808095.1 Vigna angularis | reverse complement strand
ATTTCCAAAAACTTATGTCATGCATACACATATAAAATCACATATTAAACACAGTGATATGCAATGAACAACACAATCATGTTCACAAATATGCTTATACAAATTTATCAGAGTAAGCAAAAGCATATAATATCTAAGCACAAAACATGTAACACAGAATACTCATGTGTTATTAATTATGTGTTGTCATCATCAAAAACACTAATATCACTGAGATTGTGGGTTTGATTAAGTAAACTGTTGCATTGCACATGTTCTTACTTACGATTCAAGAAAAGTTCAAAGACTTTCTGTTTTGTGAAAAATATTTTAAAAGCAAACATTTTATACATCACCAATTCAACTCTCCCCTTGGTGTGAGAAACGAAACACTTCTTTTTTAACAAAATACAAGAACACAAAACATTTATACTCAAATCGTCACGTTAATCCTTTAAACAGTTCACACCAAAACAAAGTTATTCCAAAGATAAACCATGTTAACACCCAACAATTTCAAACCATATGTCACTCTTTCATACCTTACCGTACAAAACATGTTTACCTAAATAGATGGTTTGAGTCATCTTGCAATTGTAGCAAGGACTTGTCTCCCCTGCTTCTCAAGGACATACGAGTAAAAACTTTGATGTATCTCACACCGAGTGCTATACTCAACAAAGAGTCGAAACCAACAAACGAAACATCCTTTCCCTTTCCACTTCTTCGCATATGCAAGAAGGTGCAACTCTTGAACCCATCATCTTCCATTGCCTCACACAAGTGAAGAGAATCTCTTTCCACTGCCTCACACAAGCAAAAGAGAACCCCGTTCACATTTCCTCTCACAGCGAAGGGCACAATGGTCGTTCTTGTTCTTGTTCTTCTCTTCGTTCTGATTCGCAGCGAAGGAGGAAGCTTCCTTCCCTCCCCTTTTTCTGATTTCAATTGGGTTGTTTTTTGTTTGATTAATATTCTTTACAGGAGTTGATGGAAGCGGCTCCACACTTCAAGTGAGAGCTCTCCCAAACTCAGAATGGACGCAGTGGAATACAGAAATGAGTGAAGTTTCTGGTGCACACCAAGTGTTTGTGAAATGGTTCAGTGGAGGTTTGGTGAGTGAGGGAGGTTTCTCAAGCTCTGAAGGCCTTCAAAAGGGGAAGGAAGCTAGAGGAAAGAGTGCGAAATTGGCACTATAAGGTGAACTTGAAGTATAGAGGTATGGAGTAATCTCAACAGCACTTCAATATATCTTTCAAGTTGGATTTTACATGGAGATGCACCTATCTTTTATAGGTGAAGAGAGAGCTCTAAATCTAACTTTGCAAGCTTCTAAAATCACTAAAGAAGAGTATCTACGACGCTACTAAGCTTGTGCTACAAGTTCCATGCCAAAAACATTAAAAACGTGCGTCTTTTAAAAGCTGAAATTTGGTGCGAAATGGCTGAGCGTAGTAAATTCATCAAGACTGCAAGGTAAATTCAAAGTAAATGTGTTTTTTATTGAAAGGATGTATTCCCTTCCCTTTCTTAGTCTTAGTCTAAGTTGATACTTCTTTTGATGGGAAATCCCTAAAGGAGTTGCCATCAAGAGTGGTGGTGTTTGATTGATTCTCTGCAGGTGGTGGTGGTTGAGTTATGATTTAGGAATTCTCTTTTAGGGTTTACTATTATTGTATTTTGATCTTGAAATTGAGATATTTGATTTGGATTTATGTGATTCTTTGTTCTTCACAATTGGAAATCTTTAATGATGGTGATGTAAGATGGAGCGGTGGGCGTTGATGGATTGCAGCCAAGGGCTAACAACTGACTTGGCGAATGGTGAAAACAAAAAAAAATACAAAAAAAGAAAAAACCATTGTACTGCCTCAGTTGGATTTGAACTGAGGCAAAATCACACACCTTTTTGCCTCGGTTCAGAAACGAGGCAAAAAACCTACCCTTTTTTCCGTGCCTTTATATGCCTCGGTTGCGGAACCACAACGTATAAACGAAAATAACCATTGTCGTTTCCCTTTACTGTACTAGTGTTGATATAGTTATGTGATCATACATATTTTGACACATTTATAGTTTCATTTTAATTTGATTTTGTAAGACTACTAGGAAATATATATTTATGGTTATTTATTTATTTTCATTTAAAAGAATTATGATTGACTAATTATTTAATATATTTATTTTATTTTAAAAAATATAGAGTGATTATTACAATATAGATTTTCTGAAATATATATAAAGTAGTTATTATAATACAAACCAGTTATATATAAGGGTTATTTGTTAAAAATATATTAGATTTATTATGGGTGTAATTTTCGCTATATACCATAGATTTAAGATTTTCTAAGAAACAAAAATTGAAAGGTATGAATATATAGTTAATATTTTATGGTTATTAGAAAGATCACTGATAATGCTAATTCTTACCATTATCTAAGCATAATTTTAGTAGCTAAATCAACTCCTTTCTAGCTTGTAACTTGCTTAATCCTTTTCTTTTGTGTTGTTTTCTAAATAAATGTGTTTTAGGCTACATTGATGTAACTTCATCACTAATCCTATTATTTTGTAGCTAAAACTATACTTGGAAGAATCTCCAACAATGTAGAGAACTGAACCAGCCACAAAAGAAAGCAAATCTGTAGAAAAAACTAGAAAAAGAAGCAGTGCAACAAAGTCAGGCTCAGGCCCCCTTTTTCCATGGGTGCTTGAGCGCTAGTGCACCTCGACTGACGCGCGCCTGGGCGCCCACTCTTTAGGGGCGCTTGAGCGCCATTTTTGCTGACATGGCAGATTTGCCCTATTTAACTCAGGAACGCGAAGCTTTTGGGGTTTTTGGTTCTTTGGAGGTGCGATTTCACGGCTGGAGCTCATAGAGGGCGCGAGGAGCTTGTGTGAACATCTCCTCCTCTTCCTTTGGGTCTCCTTCATCTTCTATCTTCCATTTTGTAAGCTTTAGGGTTCTCCATGGAAGTGGAGAACCAAATTCATCTTGTTAGTGATTGTTGTAGCCTATGAATTCTTGTGTAATTGTTGATTGATTAGAATATATATATATATATATATATATGCCTTTTCTTTAAAAAAAATATTTTTTAAATATAAAAATATTTATATTTTCACCTAAAATCTCTTAAGAATATATAAGATTTTAAGGATGAATGTGAAATCCATAAATATGTATATTAAATAAGTGAATACTACTCTTGAGTGACAAAAAGGCGTGGCTAAGTAGATTTGAAACATATGTGAAGTGCAATAGGGTGAACTTACATTTTTTGTATTCTTGTAATCTTGGATGCATGTGTTTTGAATTTAAGAACAATGATGCTTTAAGGTTTGATGAATATTTTCAATTCGTTGTTTAAAGCTATGAGGATGAGATTTTCTGAAATTGCATTAGTATTTGGGATAAATGAATTAAAAAGATGAGTTTTGTGAAAACATATATTTTGAAAAGTTTCTATGTGTTTATGAATGCATTCCACCACAGCTACACGAAATAGAAATGTGTTCCATTAGTCTGGGAGGCTCTTCACAAGAATGAGGTGTCTCGTTAGTTAGGGAGACTATCCCTTATTTTGTTCCATCATAAATCTCAAAGCACTAGTACAAAAACAACGTACAACGTCGAATATTTTGGGCCTTTCACATCGAATTCGAGAACGACGTCATATCGGGAGACGTTAAATTGACGTCGATTTAATTCGACGTTAAATTTAACGTCGAATTTTATCAATAAACGACGTTAATCAATTTTTTATTTTTTTAAATTAATTGTGATCTTTTTTACAACTCTACGAGATCTGAAAAGCAGAAAAACAACAAATTTCAGTTTTTGGTATTTTGTAAAGCATGAACTATGAACATGTAATATAGTATCAACAAGAAACAACAATGACAAACAACAGACAAGTCCAATCAAACAACAAACAAGTTCAATCAAACAACAACAACAACAAACAAGTTCACCCAAACAATAACAAAAAACAAGTTCAACAAAAAATAACAACAAACAAGTTCAACAAATAAGTTCTTCAAAACGAAAACGAAAACGAAAGCTAACCTTGGTTCATCGGAATAAAGTGTTGCCACACGTGAGAGAGAAAGCAGAATGCGCCTATGAAAGAGAAAAACACGAAAATAATCGGTCAAAACAAACAAAAAATCATACCTAAAGTAATAAATTAACATGCATTTGTATCAAATGAAAGAAAGATTACATGTGATGGTCGTCAAACTTCGTTCGAGAAAAGTTTTAGCAGAGAAGAGAGTCTCGCGCGATAAGATAAAGTAAATGAATTTTCAATCTCCCGCTCAAATTTTTATTGAATTCACTAACCTTTTGACGTCTAACCACTAGTGCAATAAAGGGAAATGACACCGGTTAATTTCTCTTATAGGCACCGATTCTGCAACCGAGGCATATACAGGCGAGGTAAAAAGTCTACCTTTTTTGTCTCGATTCTGAACCGAGACATAAAGATATATGCTTTTGCTTCGATTAAAATACAACCGAGGCAGTAGAGGGTGTTTCTTTTTTACTTTTTTTATTCTGCTAGACTTTTGGCCTCGGTTTATTGTTGAACCGAGGTAGTAAAAGGGTTTATTTATTTTTTTCCTCTAATTATATGCCTCGGTCTTATGCCTCTACTCAAGCTCCTTGACAAATTTAATAGCACCTCCAATTATAGAAGCTTAATCACCCTTCAATGGCCAACCAGACCAAACAACAAGAGACAATATCTTGAGAACATGAAAAAATGTACAGTCCGACACTTACATGTATTTCTGGTTCTTGAAACTCATAAACCTTTGTTTTATTAAACCAAACAAATTCTGAGATTGCTTATAATGCTACAAGAAAAAAGCCGCACAACTTGCAGAAACCATCACATACAAAGATCCAACACCCTGCAAATGCATAATTTCTCCATCATCACCATCACTTTCTACAAATTATAGGTAAAATTCATGAATAATACAAAGTGTAATAGCAAGCATACCTTGAAGGAAAGAAAGGAGGAGGTTCCTGATGAAGTAAGTCCTGTGAAACCTATATCATAAGCAATGCTACCATCTGGTTTGAACAATCCAAAGTTTCTCTCAAACGTTGGACCAGGCTTCAAATTCTCGTTAAAAAAAGAAAAAATATAAGCTCTTACAACCATCTTAGGCCTATAAGGGCTACCCGAGGAGAGGTGGGAATCGGTGATAGAAAGAACAGGGGCGTGGTACACGAGGGTCTTCTTCATCCCCATGGTGCGGTCGCCATGGGCCACAAGGCGGTCCTTTCCAGTAGCCCTTCTCGGTGGCGCGGTTGGTCCTGGAGCCATTTCCATACTTGCGGTCCATCACGCTGAAGAAGTACCATTCCAAGTCCTTCGTCTTTAGCTTTGACAGAGCTGAAAAGAAAAAATAAGTTAAAAAACACTTTGAATCCTTTGAACGAAACCATATTGCTAACAATTCGACACAACAAAAAAGGGCAAAATGCTAACAGGGAAGGTTCCAAGGCTCGAGCTTGTAGACATCAACCACTGTGATGTGTCGTATCGGGACAGGTTTCCGGTGATCTTGCGCTTCAGGTTCAGGTAGAACACCACCAGCTCTTCGTCGGTGCGGTGGAATCGGAAGCCGGGACCTATAGGTGCCATGGATTGGATTCAAGAGAGATGAATCGTTGAGAGAGAAAAAGAGTGAAAGAAAATTGGGGATTAGAGCTTTCCGGTGATCTTGCGCTTCAGGTTCAGGTAGAACACCACCAGCTCTTCGTCGATGCGGTGGAATCGGAAACCGGGACCCATAGGTGCCATGGATTGGATTCAAAAGAGATGAATCGCTGAGAGAGAAAAAGAGTGAAAGAAAATTGGGGATTAGGGCTTTCGTTTATGATTGATGAAGAGGGAGACGGTGGCAGTGAGAATAGTCGGTGGCGGCGATGTCAACAAACGGCGGAGACGACGGCAGCGTTGGACGACGACGCTGGAGGCAGTGAAGGTGAGAAGAGAGGACATTCAACCGTGAGAGGGAGAAGTGGAACAGTGGATTCGCGGAGAAGAAGCAATGAAGCAATGACGAAGTAGTAGTGCGAAGAAATGAACAAACTCTGAGAATTTTGAAGCTCTACAACACCGGTTATGAATGAAACGATGCTCAAAATGAAAAATCTAAAGCCTATATGCTTCGGTCAGAAAGGAATCGAAGCCGATGAATGTTTTGGCACCGGGTCTAAGTTCACCGAGGTGGCAGCTCAGGCTTTATGCCTCGGTTCTGTGGGAAACCGAGGTAGTATCACATTTTCATAAAGTTGTCAGCCAAAAAGCCTGAGCTCGTATCACTTTTTCATAAAGTTGACACCTTTTAGGCACCTATTCTGCTTGCAACCGAGGTTGTATCTCTGTTCTGCATGCAACCAAGGCCTATAAGGTCCGGTTTATTACAAAACTGCCACCACCTTGTGATAGGCAGCGGTTTGGTGTAAAGTGTGGTATATTGTTCGAGTTTAAAAGCAAAAATTGTACTAGTGAACGCTGGGACATTCAACATTTTATATTCTTTTACGTCGAATTACAATTCTAAACGACGTTTAATAATTGCATTTATTTACAGAAAGACCACCAGTAATTTTTAACGTTGACTATTGAGTGGTTCAACGTTGAATGCGTGATATTATACGTTGTTTTTGCACTAGAGAAGAGTGTTTTGTTCCATCATAGGAGAGATTACCTTTTCAGAGTATTTTGTGTGCATATCTATGAAAAACATTTATTTATTTATGTGTTTTATATTTATTTTATTGGTTTTATTAACAAAAAAAAATTATTAAAAAAGAATTATTATAAAAGTTTTATTTATTTTTAAATAAAATGTTAGCTTCCTCTTTTTATTTAATAATTTTAAACTATGATTATCATATTTTATACAATAACATATAATCGTATATTTTTTTTATTAAAGTTTGTGGTTGATGAAAAAATATTTTTATTGAGATTTTCAATAAAATAATAATAAAATTTTGTTTTAAATTATGTAATTTATGTTAATTATATATTTTAGAAAACAATAAATTGGAATTGTTACAAATTTAATTTTTCATTTATCTTATTTTAGGTTTTAGGTTTTTAGTTACTTTTTCCTTAACAATAAAGTAAATTTATTAATAATAACCAGTAAAATTTCGCATTTTTAGTTTATTTTACCTTTATTTATTATTTTAATCATAACATTTTTTAATATATTTTTGGTTGATTCTAGTTACATTATTTTCATACTTCATATATTCTTATATAGATAGTTGGATTTAAACTCCTTTAATTTTTCTTATGATTTTTAAAGTTAAGATTTAATGTAAATAAACTTAGCATATAAATATTGCGACGAACATGAGATAAAAAGTGTCCATAAAAAGTGTCCATAAATATTGGAACATTATCGTCTTGTTCGCGCAGACGCTCGCTGGACTTCGAGTTTTCTTCTGCCGCCGACCACCCATCTCAGTTCCCTCGTTTCTTCACCGTTTAAACTCAAAATTATTCGGTCATTTCCCATTTTTGACGATAAGAAACAGTTTTAGCCGATCAAAATCGTTTGAAACGCCTGTCATTCCTCTCCGCTGCCATTCTCCTTTGTTGCACCAAGCTTTTTCGCCGCCCCTGTTCCAGGTATTTATGCCGTTTTGCATTCTTAACATGATTTCTTCATTATTGGTAACTTTAACAAATTTTGATAACTTTAACAAATTTTGATTTTTTCCCAAATGTTGAATTCATATACACTAATTAATATGAATTGTCTTTTGCAGAGATTCAAGACACTACTATATGCAGGTCTGTTTTTGTGGTAGTGGATATCACAAAAACAGACCTGCAATTTTAAAAAACTGCAGGGGAATATGCCGCGGTTGTAACCCCAACCGCGGCATATAGTGGACAAATTTTTTTTTTTTAAAAAAAGGATTTAGGCAGCGGTTCTTTGGACAACCGCGGCATATTCCGCAACCTATATACCGCGGTCATAACCGCGGCCTAATGTCTCTGACTTACTACCGCAGTTGAATATGTCGCGGTTCGTAAACCGCGACGTATAGTGAAAAATAACCGCGGTAAAAGCCCCTCACTGCACTAGTGTACATTCTATATGCTCTACATCTCTATCTCAATACAAAAAGAAAAAGATGATGGACTTAAATATTATAATAACCTCATTAATTAAATCTCTTTCTTCAAACTATTATAACCAAAATTACACTTTGATGTGAATCTATATTTTATCTTTACATCCCTGATTTCATTTATGTTTCTTTACTACAAATTGTATGAGTGGAATCAACAAACACAACATATATTCGTATTCGTATGTCCACAATCACTTTCGAATCCATTTAATTTCTTGTCATGGTCTTCGGTTCAACTGGCGAAGAAAAAGAAACCTACATTTTTGTTCTTGAATTTTTCAAGGAGTCTTCGTATATATTCTTCACAAAATGGACTAAAATATTCTTTTGGTTAGATAAGAATGAATATATATATATATATGTAATGATTTATCTTTTATATATTTGAATATTTTATCTCACATATTCAGTTAAGATACTATAAACAATTATTTAATTAACTAAAGTGTTACAAAAATAGAAAAATAAATATAGATAAAACTAAAATTTGATTGAAATTGTTGATTATGAAAATAAAAAAAAAATATTTATTTTAAAAATAAGTTTGAAATTTTAATAGGAAATTGAAATTATATTTACTGTCTCTAGATATTGTAGGAAAGCATGGAAGAAGATATTAGTGGGGTTGTAAAAAGGTTGGAGATTGCAGTGGTATTAATGGTGGGCCTGTTCTGAAATGGTACCGCTTGTTGTGGACATGGAATCCCTTTCCATTTGTGACCGAAAAGGTTATTGATCTCTTTATTAGAAAATGATCATTATCTCATATTATTCCTTTACTGATGAAGGTTGGGTATGGATAAGTTTATAAATTATAATAAAAAAACTAAAGTTTATGCATTAATTAATTTATAAAAAAGTTATATGCAACTATTAAGTTTTACTTTTTAATTTGTTCATAAGTTAATTTTAACTTATTAAAAAACACGTTTTTATTTTATTTTATTGCATTTCTAAAATTACTTATGGAGAAGATTTTCAAATAAACCTTAACTTTTCATTTTTATTACTGAAATATAAAGCTTGACCAGTTAGGTCTTATTGTGAGAAAATCTAATTATTCATAGGCTAAAAAAATCTAATCTATATTCATAGGCTTGTTCTGATTTAATTATACTATTTTTTTAAGTTAGTAATCAATTTCTCTTTTAAAGAATTAATACAAAATTTGGAATTGAAAGTTGGTTCTAGAGGGATGAACAAAAGCTTTTTTGCAAAGCTGTTGGAAGATAAAACAAGTATATTGTTCAATAATAAATACCTCTTAGTTCAATTTTTTTAAAAATGCTTTCGCAATTCAGGAGTAAAAGATATCTAGGAAGAATGACATGTAATAAAGTTGTTATATCAAAGTTTAAGGTATTGGTTATGATTAATTGGTTAAATAAGAAAGTGTTAAAAGATAATTTTATAAGTATTGTAAAAATGAAGTTTGTTGTTTAACTTAACATAAGCAAGTAATGTGACTAAATAGATGCAAGCGCTTTGCTGATACTTTTTATCCCAAACAAATGCAAGCATATTATTGTCATCAGTTTTTCCTTGAATAGATGCAAACATGTCCACTTTGATTTATAAGTTTTCGTTTAAGTATAAAATAAGGTCATGTTTTGGTTATAGATGATAGCTTCAATTCAACAATAGATCTTGTAAAATACCAAGGGTTCCATATAACAAACAATACAACACTGTATAGTCTTAACTTATGTTTCATAAGAATAAGCTAAAATGATAAGTACATAGATTTAAGCTAGGAAAGCATATATATATATGCTTACTTTATATTACAGAGAACGTCTTTTACTACCATTTACCAAGAAAATTCTCTTTCCACAAGTCACAAAATGATTTATTGATAGTGACAAAAAAAAAATCTTCAAAAATTCCCTAAAGTTAGCATTGTCAAGTCTAGAAATAATATTTAGTTCATATAAATCTATACTTTAGAAACATTCAACTAAAGGTAAATTGTCCAAGAAGATATCAATGCATCCAACTATTAGATATTACATGAAAGAAGAAAAGAACATTTAATGTTTTTTGTGGAGTAAACTTAATGCATCATTCACAACCAAAACAAACAAAAGAAGAACATTAAAAAGAATTGAAGCTACTCAATTGCAAAAAATAGATTCACCACATCTACTTTCTTCAAAATTTATATAAAGTTTTTCAAGAAGAAGCCAGAGAGAGACCATGTTGCATAGTGATGAAATGTTGCTAAAATTTCTATGCCCACGAAAAACTTCACAAAGAACATTGTTCGTGTTCAATAAAAAACTAGAGGATAGAGCACAATAAATCTATAAATGATATTTCTCTTTACATGTTTATTAATAAGAAAGCCTATATTCTCACAAGTGTTGTATAACTTAGTGGGCGGGAGCCCTAGTTGGGCATGTGTTAAAATCTTGAAGAATGCTTAAAACGTTTTATTTGTTTATTTATGCTATTATTGATGTGTGGTACGTAGATGCTTAAATGTTTGTGATTCACGATATAATCAAATGAGTCTTGATAGCTTGATGGATCATGTGATTGCATGGCACTTAAGGTGAAGAGGTTTGAACCTAGGCAAGTGTTCTTTGTACTTTGTTTTGTTGTTTTACTTGTTCTCTCCTTTTGTGGCTGCCATGTGGCACTTTTGAATTTTGCACGTTGAGGAATAGTTTAAAGTAGAGAAACAGAAAATCTGTTGGGGGCATTTTCTACTGCTAT
The DNA here is from genome assembly GCF_016808095.1 of Vigna angularis. NCBI lineage: Eukaryota > Viridiplantae > Streptophyta > Magnoliopsida > Fabales > Fabaceae > Vigna > Vigna angularis. Next base: position 23,473,926 of record NC_068978.1, on the reverse strand, counting down.
TTTATTTTTGAATGAGAGAGATTTTAGGAAAATATCAAAAGGATCGGTTAGTTTAATAGATGAATTGGAGTGAGGATTAGACATGAAACCCTGATGTAGCCGTGAGTGAAAGAGCATAGAGTGCACTGTGGTGTTTTTGGAACCTAGAAAGCTTTGTGTTGTGTTTTTGGAACCACGTATAAGCTATAATTCTTGTTGGTTTAAAAAGGTAAGGGGAGCTAAACCTTAGTTTTGGGTTTTGTAATTTATGATCTGATGAGCATGTGTGGTTAGAAGTTCTTGTAGTGCTTGGTTAAACACATTATGATTTCTTTGGGGATATTTTGTTGCTTTTATGTTCTGTTGTGGGCTGAATGTGAATTGTTCCTTTATGTGCCGATGGAGATTAATCATGAGCATGCATTGGTTTCTACGTAAGTATATAATTTTGTATTTTATAAGTACTTAATTTAATTTCAGGAGCAACAAGAACTAGGTATGTGATCATCATTTAGTTTAAGATAATTCTGTTTTCTTTTCTTCATAATTGAATGGTGTGATAATTGGTATATGTTTGAGGTATTAAACACTGGTTATTTCTATCCAAAAGAGATGTTTACGTGCTGTATTCAGATCAAAGTTTTAAGTTTAGCAGTTGTAACGTTTTTGGATGTTTCAGTGGGTGTATATATTGGTTGTTATCAGTGTTAGGTATAAGAATTAGCATGTAAATAATGGTTAATCATAAAAGTGAAAGAAGGTTGTGGTTCATAGGAATCATGTTCTTTAAGTGTGAATCAGTGTGGTGAAAAACTAAAATGATGTTGCTAGAAGGTTACCAAACTGTTGAAGCAATTAGTGAATTATCAGAACTTAGGCTGGATTGTACTATGTTATAATCTTATTAGGGGTTGAGTTGTTATGAATAACTGTGGTGGTCAAGTGATTTATAAGTTCTAGGCCAACATGGGTTTGTATGTAAAAGTAACGTGGGTAAACTAGGTTATGGTTGGTTTATGGTGCTTGGATAGTATTGAATCAGGTTTAAAGATAAAAATTACCAATCTAGTGGTTGGCATCACTAGTGCAAAAACAACTTATAATGTCACGTATTCAGTGTCGAACCACTCAATAGCCAACGTTAAAAATGACCAGTGACATTTTTTTAAATAAATGCAATTATTAAAAGTCGTTAAGAATTGTAATTCGACGTAAAAGGATATAAAACATCGAATGCCCCAACCTTAGACGTTAAAAGGTTAGTGAATTCAATAAAAATTTGAGCAGGAGATTGAAAATTCATTCACTTTATCTTAGCGCGCGAGACCCTCTTCTCTGCTCAAACTTTTCTCGAACGATGTTTGACGACCATCACATATAATCTTTCTTTCATTTGATACAAATGCATGTTAATTTACTACTTTATGTATGATTTTCATTAATTTTCACCGATTATTTTCGTGTTCTTGTCTTTCATAGGCGCATTCTGCTTTCTCTCTCACTTGTGGCAACACTTTATTCCGATGAACCAAAGTTAGTTTTCGTTTTCGTTTTGAAGAACTTATTTGTTGTTATTTTTGTTGAACTTGTTTGTTGTTATTGTTTCGTTAAACTTGTTTGTTGTTGTTGTTTGATTGAATTTGTTTGTTGTTTGTCATTGTTATTTGTTGTGGATACTCTATTACACGTTCATAGTTCATGCTTTACAAAATACCAAAAACTGAAATTTGTTGTTTTTTTTTACTTTTTAGATCTCGTAGAGTTGTAAAAAAGGATCACGATTAATTAAAAAAAATAAAAAAATTGATTAACGTCGTTTATTGATAAAATTCGACTTTAAATTTAATGTCGTTTATTGATAAAATTCGACTTTAAATTTAATGTCGTTTATTGATAAAATTCGACTTTAAATTTAACGTCGAATTTTTTAAATTCGACGTCAATTTAATGTCTCCTGATATGATGTCCTTCTCGAATTCGACGTGAAAGGCCCAAAATATTCGACGTTGTATGCTGTTTTTGTACTAGTGCATGTGATCTAGTTAGGAGCATTATTAGTTGTTGTCATTTGGGAATGAGTTATACAATGGATTAATGTCAAGTGGGTGGAGTATAGCCTGGGTTAGGATGGTCTTATGCAATAAAGATTGTTGTAGCAATGTTTGGGAAGTGGTAAGGAGTTTTAAGAGCTTGGTGTGGTTCATAATATGTGTTTATTGCTAAGACAAGATTGTTTATAGAGATTAAGACCATTCAACAACTCAAGTTTTGAAGTTTAACAATAAGCATTAAACAAAATATCTTCTTAGAAAGAGAAGTACCTACTTGACCTGAAGCGTGTTTGCTTAATCAAAATGAAAATCTAGGATTTTATATGAGAAGTTATGAATATGATAATACAAAACAATGTTTCTCTGAAGTCTATATCATCTAAACATGTTGTTTATAGGAAACGTCTAATCAATTAAAAGAGTTTAGATGAAAGCTTTAGTGATAATATGCTTAAGGATATATTTAAGCATTAGTGATAATATGCTTAAAGATTATTAAGCGTTAATTTCCGAAAAACGCAAAATTGGGCCAAATTTCCCTCGTAAGATATATCTAACACTCTCAAATCTCTCCTAAGCTCATAAAATCTTTCCTTAAGCAATGCTTTGGAAAATATATCAACTAATTGATGCAAAGTATAGTAAGGATCCTATCATGCCTCCAAACATGGTTTGGTTAACCTCTATTCTAGATTCATCTTTATCTAAGTAACAAGAGGTTCCCATGGGTATATGTTGGCTTCTTTAGCAGTGTCCATACTAAATTTCTTAAGAATCTCTCTACAGTACTTGGTGTAGAAAAAGTGGTGCCAATATCTCAAGCCAAGAGAGGGGTGAACTGGATTTTTCTTTCAAAAATAGTTTTTAAAAAGCTTTGCAAAATCTTTAAGTTTTCTTGAAATTAATATAACAAGTATATGAATCAACAATAAAAGAGAAGGAGAGAAAGATCAACACAAAGATTTATACTGGTTCGGCCAAGCCTACATCCAGTCTTCCTTCAACAACCTTAGTTAAAGGGAACCACTATAATGATAAAGTATACAAGCAAGAATACAAAGATATCCTCTCTCAATTCACTCTCCTTTCCCACTCAATATCACTTACAGTACTAGATGTGAACACCTCACAATCTCACAAACCCAGAAAGCAATCCTAACTTTTTGTACACCTTGAGAGAAATCCCAACTCTCAATGCAGAACACTCAGGTTCTTCTCCTGGCTAACAGCAACTAAAACACAATCCTCTTTATTGTAATATGGACATTGATCCTCAAAGAATACACTAGAAGTGCATAATTGATCAACAATGTATCAACTAAGCTTTTTTGTAAGAATCTTTACGAATTTTCCAAAAGAATGATCTTAATTCTCCAAGAAGTCTTAGGACGCTCATGCAATCAATACTCAACAAACTAGTTAGTTATGAAAGTGTAAGTTCATATAATTGTATTGAATCAGCACCCAAGACGTCTATTTATAGGATTTTCTAATCCTGACACAATTTAATCGATTACGCTTTTAATGTAATCTGTTAAGCTTTGTTTTTCTGCTTTAATAATTCTACACCAGTTTCAAATTTAACAGATTAAATGGCACATGCAATCAATTAGATAAATCACACAAGCCAACAACAAACAAATATGACCGTTATAGGTAGTTATGGCTATTAATGAAAATGATTTTCAAAAGATAAACAATTTAAGCGTTTATGAAACTTATGTTATCGGTTAAGTTCCATACTTAAGCAAATTTATCAAATCATTTTCCATTCCAAACACATCAATGCACTTAACAAACACATTTGGCATAACATCGTGTTTTAATCAATTATACAATTAATGTAATCGGTTAATACACAACTATTTTGCCATTGTTAAGCATGTACTGAAATCTGAAGAAATTTAACAAATTATATAAATAGTTTAATCGATTATTTCTTCCGGATATAATATGTGCAATATGTTTCAACTTATGATTCATTTCCATATAATGAATTCATATACTAATAATTTCAAGCACAAACACAGTAAAGATCAAACAATTGTTATGTCATTTGTTGTGCAAGAAACTATAAAACATTTCTTTTGTTCATCATCAAAAACACATATGTGAGATGGGTTTTGCTAGATATAGCTCTCCCTATCAACACTAGGTTTGTGAAATGAAGGTTCCCCCATCCATTTGTTTAATTTGCAATCCTAAGAAAAATGTTAACTCACCCATCATAGACCTTTCAAACTCACCTTGGCTTATGCTAGCAAATCCTTCACATAAGGTATTATCATTTGACCCAAAAATTATGTCATCAACATAAAGTTGGACAAGTAAAATATGACTTCTTACTTTCTTTATGAACAAGGTTGAATCAACCTTTCCTCTAAGTCTTTATATATGAGTCTATTCAATTGTTACATATGAATATGATCAGTTCTCTTATGCCATAACCATGAAATTTCTTTTCTTACTGCTAAACATGAAATTTTTTTATTTGAAACATTTTCCAACTCAATTAAATAAATATTAGCATGTCTAATACCTTTCATAGCAATTTCAGAAGAATCTTTTTCATGGATAGTACAATAATTGGGTTCGAATGTTACCTTGAAACCTTTATCACATAATTGACTAATACTTGATAGATTATGTTTCAAACCTTCTACAAATAGTACATCTTTTATCATTAAGGTTTATGCACTTCCTATATCTCTTATACCAAAGATCTTTCCCTTAATGTTATCTCCATATGTAACATAACCTTGTTCCTTCTTCCGAAAGTTTGAGAATTTATTTTTATCCCCTGTCATGTGCCTTGAACAACCACTATCGAGGTACCACATGGACTTCCTGAATTTAGAACTTATCTACAAAATAAAAAGAGAGACAGTTATTTTAGGTACCCAACAACTTTGTACAGGTCCTTTGGGTTAGTTAGATAAATATTTCAAATTATTTTATAACCCAAGTAAATTCTTCACAAGGAACAATAAGTGATGAATCAACAATAAAAGAGAAAGAATAAAGAGAAATATCAACATAGACAATCTATACTGGTTCGGCTAATCCCAAGCCTACTTCTAGTCCTTCTTTAACAACCTGAGTTGAAGGGATTCCACTATAAATTGATTGAGTTTACAGAAATACAAAGATACCCATCTTAATGAACTTCTCACCACACTCAAAATCAATGTAGCAATACAAGAGATGAATAACCTCACTCTCTTACCACACTTGAGAACACTCACAACTCTGAAAACTGGCCAAACCGCACAAGTACACAAATACAAAATATCTATGATGATTTTGATCTTCAAGTCACACTCCTCTTGGTGCAGATCAAATCAAAACAACTTTAGCCCACTTCTCTTGAAAGAATCTTGATGTATAAGCAACAATGTAGCCAAGATCTCTTCTTGAACGCTTCTGTATTCAAAACTCAATGTAAACGTTAGTATTTGAAAATGATAGCAATTGATTCATTTGAAACAGAGCTCAAGTCGCATATATATATATATATATATATATATATATATATATATATATATATATATATATAGGATTTTCTGAATATGGACGCAATATAATCGAAAACTTTCCATATAATCACACATCATTGCATTCATAAATAAGCGTTAAAGGTTTAGTTCTCTTACCTTTCTTCCAGCAAAAGCTTCAGCCCCTAAGTTTCCAACAACATTGCTCATGATTTCGCACCTTATGCTCTCAGCAAAAGCTCTAATTCACTAAAAAAAATGTGACAAAAATATAAATAAAGACTTAAGCTTTAACCAAGGTAGAACTTCATACCCTTAAGAAGCAAGCAAACACACCTAACCAATCGAACTGTCATTCATCTTTGCTATAACCATGCACAACAAATCTTGTAATGATACACATGCACAACACATCAATTAAATAACATATTATCATATAATGATACATATACACATCATATCAATTAGATAGCATATTGAAATAAGTAAACGCAATTTATGCACTCAACAGAAATTGAACACATGATCACCAACCTAAATAAGAAGCTTTAACCATATATGACACCCTTTACTTCTATAAAACATATAACTTTTATTATAATAAACATAATCAACGTCCAACACAACATTCCCTAACTTTATTTCTTTTCCTAGGTCTTACACACCATCTAAAGTAATTGCAACCAACATCTTCACTTCCACTCTGTAAAACACAATAACAACAACAACGATTCAGTATTCCAACATTGACTTCTTTTAAAGAATAATAACACAAATACCATAACTTTCATGTATTTTACCTTGTACTTAGGGCAACCCCAAAATTGTTTCCCTTTATTCTTAGTAGTTTTTGCAGTTCTCAAAACTGACTTCTCTCCACAATGGCAAATGGGTGATACACCTAAACTCCTCAATCCTTTACCACCACAACAATAGAGACTAATATTTTGCATCCGCCATTACATGTGGAAGACGAACATGAATGGTCCACTGACATACCTCAACTACTCCAACCAGAATGTTAAACAACAATCAAGATTAAGTACGTCAAACAAAAACAACAACCAATATGAAGAAGAACAAAAACCAAGATCAATAGTATTGTAAAAGATGAAGAACCAACATCAACAACATTAAAGAAAAACCAAGATCAATAATGTCGAATAAAATGAAGACTATAGAAGAAGAACAATCAATATGAAAAACATTCATTCATTAAGACTTCAACGAAAGAGAGAATTTAATTCACTATGTCAATGTATGCTTAACTCATTTGACCATCATATGCCATATATCCATTATACATATCTATCTTATTATCTCCTAATATGGTTTTAGCCAATTTAACGACAAAAAAAAGATAAAGAGATTAATTTGTGATTTCAGAAAAGAAAAATGATACCACTGATTATTAAACCTTAAAACTAATATTTTTGAAATGATTAAATCTTAAAACTAATATTTTTGAAATGATTAAACCTTAAAATTAATATTTTTGAAATAATTAAACCTTAAAATTAATATTTTAGTTTTGTAATTTGAAAAGAAAAACTTATTTAATTTCTCTCTTTTGTAGCATTAATAACATAAGTTCTAATGAGTATGTAAAACAGAAAATTAAAATAAATGCTTTTTTTAATTATAATTATTGAAATACAAACTTTCAATTTGAAAGAATAATATCAAATTTACACTAAATTTAATGAAAAAAATATTTAGGCCCTAAACGAACCCACTGTTTCTGCAATTAGTAGCCAGAGTGGAAGAATTTTCAAGAGAAAATGTAAACTGTCAAAGCTTCCTTCTTTTACTGAAGCTTTTGAAGTTTGAATTCCCTTTTGTTGCCCATTCTCTCTCAACAATGCGAAAGAGGTTTCTGAGCATCGTTTGCTCAAGCCCTCCAGGGAACTTTAGCCCATTATCCCAGTTCTTCTCAAGTCTCACGGACTCTGACCATTTTCCCGAGAAAATCGTTTCAACCTCCAATTTTCCCGAGAAGACCCCCCTGGAAGCCCAATCTCCTGAACCTCGTAGGATTCCGTCGCAAAATGAAGTCTTGGACACCCTCTTGCTCCACAAAGCGGACCCCAGATCGGCGTTGGTGTTCTTCAAAAAAGTAGAGAGGCAACGAGGGTTTTTAAAAACCGTTGATGTTTTGTGCTTGTTGCTTCATATTCTCTGTTCGAGCCCCGACACTCACGGAGATGCCAAGTATTTGCTCAATAACTATGTGTTTGGAGATTCAGCCCCTAGTCCGAAGGTGCTAGTGGAACACTTGGTGGAGTGTGCGGGAAGGTACGGTTTTGAATTATCCGATTCAAGGGTTTTCAATTATCTCTTGAATGGTTATGTTAGAGCTAATAAGATCACCGACGCTGTTGAGTGCTTTAGAACCATGTTAGAGCACGGCGTGCTTCCTTGGGTTCCAGTTGTGAACATACTTTTGACTGTCATGGTTAGGAGAAACATGGCTGACAATGTGCACCAAGTGTATGATGAAATGGTTGACAGAGAACTTTATGGCGATTGCTATACCCTGCATATTTTAATGCGTGCGTGTTTGAAGGGACAGATGTTTTCGAATGCTTGGAAGTATTTCGAAAATGGGATTGGTAGAGGATTGAAGCTTGACGCGGCTGCCTATAGTATTGTTATTCAGGCTGTTTGTAGGGTCCCGGACTTGAATTTGGCGTGTAAGCTGTTGAAGGAGATGAAGGAGTTGGGATGGGTGCCATCTGTGGGTACTTATGTGGCTGTGATCGGTGCTTGTGTCAGGCGGGGGAATATTGTAGAGGCCTTGAGGCTCAAGGATGAAATGGTGAGTAACGGTGTGCCTATGAATGTAGTTGTTGCGACGAGCTTGATTAGAGGGCATTGTATGCAAGGGGATGTGAATAGTGCATTGCGGATGTTTGATGAAGTTGTTGAGGCTGGTGTTGCTCCCAATGTGGCTATTTTTTCGGTTTTGATAGATTGGTGTTCTAAGATTGGGAATGTGGAGAAGGCCGATGAACTTTACACCAAAATGAAACTCGTGGGCCTCCAACCCACTGTCTTTATTGTAAGTTTTCTGTTGAAAGGATTTCTGAAAAGGAACTTGCTAGAAAATGCATATACATTGCTTGATGAGGCAGTTGAAAATGGAATTGCTAGTGTTGTTACATATAACATTATTTTATTGTGGCTCTGTGAATTGGGCAAGGTTAATGAGGCTTGCAATTTGTGGGACAAAATGATTGGTAAGGGTATTACGCCTTCACTAGTTTCTTACAACCACATGATCCTTGGTCACTGCAAAGCAGGCTGCATGGATGACGCATATAATGTGATGAATGATATTATTAAATCTGGCTTAAAACCGAATGTCATCACTTACACAATTTTGATGGAAGGATTTTTTAAAAGGGGTGATTGTGATCATGCTTTTGATGTGTTTGATCAAATGGTGGCTGCAGATATTGTGCCTACTGGCTACACAATCAACACAATTATGAATGGCTTGTGTAAAGTTGGCCGAATGTCTGAGGCAAAGGATAAGTTGAACACTTTTATCAAGCAGGGTTTTATTCCCACATCTATGACCTATAATTGCATCATAAATGGATTTGTCAAGGAAGGTGCAATTGATTCTGCAGAGTCTGCCTATAGGGAGATGTGTGAAAGTGGAATTTCACCTAATGTCATCACTTGTACTAGTTTGATTAATGGATTTTTCAGAAGTAACAGGATTGATCTTGCTTTGAAAATGTATGATGATATGAAAAACAAGGATTTGGAATTGGATATTACTGCATATAGTGCTCTCATTGATGGTTTCTGCAAAATGAAGGACATGGAAAATGCAAGCAAAATCTTCTCTGAACTTTTGGAGGTTGGTTTGACTCCAAATACAATTGTTTATAACAGCATGATTAGTGGCTTCAGAAATTTGAATAATATGGAAGCAGCACTTAACCTGCACAAGGAAATGATAAATAGTAAGATTCCATGTGATTTGAAAATATACACCTCACTGATTGATGGACTTCTAAAAGAGGGTAAATTAAGTTTTGCGTTAGATCTTTACTCACAAATGCTTTCCATGGGTATTGTCCCTGATATCTTCATGTACACTGTTCTGATAAATGGACTCTGTAACCAGAGACAACTAGAGAAAGCGGGCAAGATTCTGAAGGAAATGGATGGGAATAGTATAACTCCTACTGTTCTTCTTTATAACACTTTAATTGCTGTACATTTTAAGGAGGGCAATCTACAAGAGGCTTTTAGGCTGCATGATGAGATGCTAGATAAAGGTCTTGTGCCTGATGACATTACGTATAATATTCTTGTAAATGGAAAGTTAAAGAGATCATATGCCCCGGTTGGAGTTTAATTCACGCAAAAGGATCCTGGGCTGCACTAATTTTTCCATTGGACTTTCTTGCAAACCGAGGTTTGCTGAAAGTTCTCAAATGTTTTGAAATTGGTGTCATCTACATGGAAAAAATTGCCTTTTGCAACAATTTCATCATGATTCATATAAAGGAAATTGTAGTTCTTTCATTTTCATATAAATGAAATTGTAGTTCTTTCATTTTTATATTATGGGTTCATTTACCAATTTAGCCAAAGTGAGTTCTTTTAGTTAGGCTTTCATTGGCCAAGAGCAGGAATTTCCAATAGCTACAGTCCAGTAGTGTTTTGTTTTTGGAGGTTAAGAGCAATGGGAAGAAAAATAATCAGGTGTGATCTTAATAATCTAGTTTCCTTTTATATACATTGCAAAATTACTTTAAATTTTGTTTGAGAGGAAGGTTTATATGATATGCTCTTCTGGTATGAAAGTGACACTTTGGTGTTCAATTTTGTTTTGCTAGACAGGGATGAATAATTGTCAGAGTTTATCTTTATCGCCTCGATCTTGCACGAATCTCTTTAATCCACGTGTACCAAGGATTGACGATTGCTTTTATATTTTAGTAAGGCTTTAAGTTTAGGTACTTTCACTTGACTCTTACAAATTTTCGTACTACTGAGTTCTTAATTTTTGTTGTCTAAGTACCGTAATATTTTATCCTTTTGCCATCAATGAGATGATGCGACTGTAACATCTGTCTCTATCTTCATTTCACGGATCAACTTATTGCTTACCTCCCAACTGGTCAGTCAACGTATTCTTTCCTTTTCCAAAACTGAGTTGACAAACAAGTTTGAGAAATTGCAGAGGAAAGGAATAAATTGACCAGTGAGTTTGTTAGGTTTCTTATGAGCAAGAAACCTGAAACACTATTCTGGTTTAACTCCAGAAAGTGAAACACAACAAAGAACCTGTTTCTTTATTTCAGAAAACACAACAATTGTACAACACTATCAAGGAAACATGTCTTCCTCCCTCATAAGATGTGCACATCCTGTCTCGACTTCAAACAATACAAAAATGTGTCTCTTGAGAGATACTTATTTCCCCTTATATAGCTAAATCCTAGCTAACTCTTAAAACAATCTCCTAACGTAACTGTCTAACCAACTTTCCCTGACATAAACCCTTAAGACTCTATCATTACTTATCAGCCTTTGAACAACCTTGTCTTTAAGGTTGAAATCTCGGAATTGGTCTTATGATCCTGGTTTCTCTTGGGTGGTAGCTTTGCTGGTTCCTGAAAATCTCTTCATGCTTCCCTAAGATCTTCTCAAGTTCTTTGGACTGCCTAGGTGATAATTGAGCCACTCTTGCCACTTTTTCTTCCAGTTCTATTTTTTTCAGACTCCAAACTAAAGGCATAGCCTCAATTTCTATTTCCTTTACTAAAGCCTTTGGAGCCACCACTTTCCTAGCCAAAGCAGGATCCCCTCTAATCATTACCTCCATTTCTCCTTGGGCAAAACTCATAGTTAATTTTATCCAATTGATCTTAACTTCCCCTAATGAAGCTAGCCATGATACCCCAATATCATATCTACTCCTGTGAGTTCATACAGATAAAATTTTTCCTTCACCTCTACTCCTTTCAGGACCACCAAAATGTTGGGGCAACATTCACTAGAAGTCTTCTTGTTATGAAAGTTTCTAACTCATTCAATCACATGAAAGTTTCTAACTTTAATCAAAGTAAATTCTCAAATAAAATTAAAAACCCTTGGACTCATATAATTGATTTGTTATATAAACTTAACACCATGCTAACTTGCTATAATGTAAAAATCATTACTTTGACTTGATTAAGAAGGAAAAGACATAGGTAAAAATAAATCACAACAAAAACGTGGTGTCGTGCTCGCTTCCTCTCTTGATCTTGATCTCCTTCGCACTACATGGTATGGCGTAGTTCGTGGCTTTGCGCATGCCTCATCTCCTAATCTCGCGTGGTAGTGGCTTGTGATATGTGTATGGGTGGTGGTGGTGGCTCTCACGTCGCGCGTTGTGTGATCGATGAGTGCGCGGGGTGTTTTCGATTTTAATTATACACTTAGTCCAATAGCATGTGCGTGATAACAGCAGGGCAATATGTTAGGAATAAAAGAAGTTAGTTGTTAGTAGAGAGAGGGTATAAATAATAATAGAATAGGTGGAGAGAGGATTATCAGATATTTTACTTTTGGAATAGACTGGACATTTTCCAGTGGAAGAAGGGAGGCTTCCTTGGGACACTTATTGTAATTCTGTTTTTCCATACTTTACAGAATTAATGAAATATGTATACATTCATCTCTTTTCTACTGTTTGAGTGTTGTGAGAGAGGAGAGTAGTTTGTTACGGTTCCCTGCATAAAGGAACCTAACAGATTTGGTCCGACTTGCCGGATCTGTATCAAAGGAGCAAACAGAGCGCGGTGAAGAAGAAGAATGGAGGGAAGATTGATCGCGATTGAATCGACAGTAGAAGAGTTGAAAGCGAAGATGAGAGCGATACCTCGCGAATTCCAAGCGTTTGGCCGCGCTCGAGAACGATGAACCAGGAACCAGCATCAGAGCTCCGAAGGAAGACGTGATTTCGTCAATGCTGGACGCGAACGATGACTACCAGAAAACTCAGAGGAGGAATCAGAAGAAGACAGAGGAGAAGTTCGACGCTGTTGAAGGAAGCGCGTTGAACTACCTACATTTGAAGGTGCAGATCCCATGGGCTGGATCGCACAGGTAGAGAAATTCTTCGACCTCCAGAGCGTGACAGAGAAGGAGAAGATGAAGTTCATCTATAGATGCATGGAGGGAGGTTTAGCGAGCTTTTGGTTCCACTTCTGGTGGAAGAAAACAACGCATCCAACTTGGAAGATGTTCACCAACGCTCTGACGCAGAGGTCTGGCGGACTAAATCGGGGCACCGTTTGTGAGGAGCTGGCAGGGGAGCGAAAAGAGGGGAGAGTCGACGAGGACATCCAGGAGTTGGAAATTCTGGTGCCGCGAGCATCGGGAAAACCAGATCACTCCTCACTTTCTGTCTCTGTTAATCTTTGAGCTAGGATTATAACTGGTGGTGGAACTGCGGGGAAAGGAGGTACGACATGGGGAAGATGTAACTCAAGCTCGGGGACAGTTGCGAGGACGGAGACGTATCGGGGATCGTCGGAGGTAACTGTCAACGCCGACGGAGGGCAGGAAGACGAAGAAGATGAGGTAGATGAGGGTCCCGAAATCGAACAAAAAACCATGGAGTTATCTGTATTATCTGCAGGTGGTTTAACACAGTCTAAAACAATGAAACTGCGAGGTTGGGTGCAAGGGAGAAAGGTATTGGTGTTGATTGACAATAGGGCGAGTCATAGCCTTATTTCCACTAGATTGGTGGAGGAATTAGGGCTGAAAAGTGAGGATACGCCCCCTTATAATGTATATTTAGGTGATGGGGCTGCCTTGTCTTATGATGGAAACTGCTGGTTGTTAGGTACATCTCTAACTGAAGCACAGGTAAAAGACATTGCATAAGGGCTACTTAGTAATCATGGGGATTCAACAGGGTTGACAACAGATAGTTTAGCTGATGCTGGTTGTCCAAGTGCTGCTTCATTGGGTGATGCGGTTTGTGGCATGGCCACGACAAGAATCAATTCAAAACATTTCTTGTTCTTATTCAGGTCTCACACTGCTAAGGAAGTCAAATAGGGAGGAACCAAGCATCATCTAGAGGATAGGGATGATGGAGGAAAAATAAACCCAAGATCATCATTCAAAGTTTTTCTTGAAGTAGTCAAAAACAAAAGTTTTCCTTGGGAAGTGTTAGAAATCAATGATATTCACTAATTACAACTAATGATAAGAGATTATTTCCAAGACACTGAGATCACCGGTCCAAAGACTTCAAACTTTGTGTAGAAAATTGACACTTTGTGAGAAATAAAGAAGATTGGGAGAAAATATCCCTTGTGTGTTTAGACTACACATAGGGTAGTTTATTTATATTGTAAGATATGGGCCAATGCCCTTAATACAGAATAGACTAAGCCCAAATAACAAAGACACACATCTTAACATCTAACACTCCCCCTCAAGCTGGAGCATATAAATCATATGTTCCAAGCTTGTTACAAAGATAATCAATTCTAGGTCCTCGTAAGGATTTAGTGAATATGTCTGCCAACTGGTTGCTTGAGTTAACAAACTCAGTCTTGATATCTCCGGATATGATTTTTTCTCGAATGAAATGACAATCAACTTCAATGTGTTTGGTTCTCTCATGGAAGACAGGGTTAGAGCTAATATGGAGAGCAGCTTGATTATCACATATAAGTATCATGTGAGTGACATCTCCAAATTTCAATTCACTAAGCAATTGTTTAAGCCACACAAGCTCGCAAGTAGCTGATGCCATAGCTCTATATTCTGCTTCTGCACTCGACCTTGCCACAACACTTTGCTTCTTACTTTTCCAAGATATCAAGTTGCTACCAATAGAGACACAATATCCAGAAGTAGACCTCCTATCAGAAGGGGAACCAGCCCAATCAGCATCTGAATAGCAAACGATCTTTGTATCGTTGTTAGGGCCATATAGCAAACCTTTTCCAGGTGATCTTTTAATATACTTCAGTATACGAACAACTGCATCCCAATGGTCTTCACATGGGGAGTTTAGAAATTGACTCACCACACTAACTGCGAAGGAAATGTCAGGACGCGTAACAGTAAGATAGTTTAATTTACCAACTAGTCTTCTGTACCGTTCAGGATCTGAGAAAGGCTCCCCCTGATTTGGTAGGAGTTTGATGTTAGGGTCCATAGGTGTCTCAACAGATTTACAATTCATTAACCCTGTTTCCTCCAAGATGTCTAACGCATACTTCCTCTGAGATATGACAATACCATCATTGGATTGTGCTACTTCAATACCCAAAAAGTACCGGAGTTTGCCAAGATCTTTGGTTTGAAAATGATGACAAAGGTGTTGTTTCATCTGAGAGATGCCAAGATAGTCGCTTCCTGTGAGAACAATATCATCGACATACACTATTAAATAGATACATCCAGCACTCGAGTGGCGATAGAACACTGAATGATCCGCTTCACTGCGAGACATACCAAATTGTTGAACAACACAACTGAATTTACCAAACCAGGCCCGAGGAGACTGTTTTAGGCCATATAAGGATTTGCGAAGACGACATACCAATCCAGATGACTCCCCCTGAGCAACAAAGCCAGGCGGTTGCTCCATATAAATTTCTTCCTGCAAATCACCATTGAGAAAAGCATTTTTGACATCAAGTTGGTAAAGAGGCCATTGTCGAAGAGCGGCCATGGCAATGAACAGGCGAACAGAGGTCATTTTTGCCACTGGAGAAAAAGTATCACCATAATCCAAACCAAAAATCTGTGTGTAGCCTTTGGCAACCAGTCGAGCTTTCAGACGATCAATGGTGCCATCAGGACCAACCTTGATAGCATACACCCACCTGCAACCAACAACAGACTTTCCAGATGGTAATTGGACAAGCTCCCAAGTTCCACTTTCCTGTAAAGCACTTAATTCATCCATCATAGCTTGACGCCAACCAGGATGAGTTAAGGCATCACCCACAGATTTGGGAATTGACACAGAAGAAATGGATGAGAGACAAGTATAAAAAGATGGAGATAATCTGTGGTAATTAAGAACAGTATAATGGAGGGAAGGGTTACGGGTAGAGCGTATACCTTTACGGAGGGCAATAGGCAAGTCAGACTCAATTGCTGGAGCCGGAGGAGACACATGAGGCGGCACCGGAAGTGAGTCATGAGGGAGACAATTACGGCGACTATAAACCTGAAGGGGTGGAGGTGAAGGATGATCCTGTGGTGAATGAGAGTCTAAAGAAGGAGAAGACAAAATGGGTGGAGCATCACCAGGAGGATCACAGATAATAGGAATATCAACAGTAACAGGGAGAGGTACAGAACTAGAAGATAGATGTGAAAAGTAAAAAGAAGACTCATCAAAAGTGACATCAGCAGAGATAAAATGACGATTGAGGGAAGGGGAAAAACACTTATAGCCCTTTTGTGACCGTGGAAATCCTAAGAAGACACATTTGTGAGACCTAGGAGACAACTTATCAAGACCAGGACTAAAATCATGAACAAAACATGTAGACCCAAAAACTCGAAGAGGTAATGGATGCAGAGGGTCTTGAGGAAATAAGATAGAATGAGGGATTTTGTTTTCTAGGACGGAAGATGGCATGCGGTTGATAAGATAACATGCCGTGAGAACAGCATCACCCCAAAAACGTGAGGGTACTTAACCATGAATGAGAAGGGTACGAGTTGTTTCAATAAGGTGTCTATTCTTGCGCTCAGCCACCCCATTTTGTTGAGGGGTATAAGCACATGAGGTTTGGTGAAGAATGCCATGAGAAGCCATAAAATGTTTAAACTGTTGAGAAAGGTATTCACGGCCATTATCACTGCGTAAAGTGCGAATAGAAACCCCAAACTGAGTTTTTATTTCATTGAAAAAGGTTTGAAAAATAGAAAACAACTCAGAACGATTCTTCATGAGAAACAACCAAGTACATCTGGAATAGTCATCAATAAAGGTAACAAAATACTGAAATCCTAAAGTTGACTTAACACGACTAGGTCCCCAAATATCAGAATGAACCAATGAAAAGGGGGATGACGCTCGTTGTGAAACACTACGAGGAAAGGAACTATGAGTATGTTTACCTAACTGACAAGACTCACACGACAAACTTGATAATTTGGACAGACTCGAAACAAGTTGCTGCAGTTTGGCAAGACTGGGATGACCTAACTGAGCATGAAGAAGGGATGGTGACTCCATGATTACGCCAGCATGTGGAGAAGGGCTGAGATGATATAGGCCATGAGACTCACATCCTGTGCCAATCATGTGTTTCGAACTCCGGTCCTGCAACCAAACAGAATCTTTGGTAAAAGAAATAACACAATTAAGGGAACGAGTTAGACGACTTACGGACAATAAGTTAAACGGAGACCCAGGGACATAAAGTACATTATCAATGGATATGGATGGAAAAATATGAACAGTACCAATACCATGAGATGAGACTCTAGACCCATCAGCCATCGTTACCGAGGGTAAATTAACCGGACATGACAAGGAAGAAAACAAGGACTTGTTACCAGTGATATGATCGGTGGCGCCTGAGTCAAGGACCCAAGATCCGAGAGAGTGAGTCAGACCAACAAAAGGAGTACCTGTGCGTGTAATAGAAGCAGATGTAGTGAAACTAGAGTGCTGACGGTCCTCATACCATTTGAGAAATTCCTGAAAGAGTAAAGGGTTATTTATGGGATTTGATGTAGGATGGTCTGCAAACGGTGATGGGAGAGGTGGATCAGAATTAGCCATTGCTATAGGTCGAGGAGGATGTCCATGAAGCGCATAACATCTATCAATTTTGTGGCCTAGCTTGCCACAGTGGTCACATTTTGGACGTCCTTTACCTGATTGGCGAGACTGACTCCGATCATCAAGTTGGCCAGCCATGGAGAGGGAGAAACCCTAAAAATTCAAAGTGCTCTGATTGACACAACGACCACAGATCCAGAAAGAGGGCGAGGAGGCGATCACGGCGGTGCTGATCGGCGGTGGAAAGCTCCAGCGACGCGCCGGCACGCGCGGCGGCAGCGGCGACTCTTGCGGCGGCGCGTGGAGGCGCGTGAGAGGTCCGATCGCCGCGATCTTCGTACGACGGTGGTCGCCCGGCCGAGACGCTTCCGATGGTGTGGTCGCCGGTCGATTCTGGAACTCCGGCGACGGCGGCGGCGGTGGTGACGGCAGCGGCGGCGACGGTGGCGACGGCAGCGGTGGCGACGGCAGCGGCGGCGACTGCGAGAACAGCAGCAGTGATGGATGCCGGAGACTGTGGAGTTGACTGGAACTATTCCTGTGCTCTAGATACCATGTGAGAAATAAAGAAGATTGGGAGAAAATATCCCTTGTGTGTTTAGACTACACATAGGATAGTTTATTTATATTGTAAGATATGGGCCAATGCCCTTAATACAGAATAGACTAAGCCCAAATAACAAAGACACACATCTTAACATCTAACACACTTCAACTGGAGTGATGGATGAAATCAGTTCAGTAGCACTTGAAATGGTGAGATTAATCGAGACTACAATAATTCCGATTTTTGGGGTTGATTCAGGTGGGGTAATCAATGGATGGAATTCAAAGATTGCTGAACTGACAAGTATACAAGGCAATATAGCTATGGGGAAATCCATGGTAAATGAAATTATACATGTGGACTCATGTGACACTTTTAAAAATACTCTAAGCAGAGCCTTGCAAGGAGAGGAGGACAAAAGTGTAGAGTTTAAAATAAAGCACTTTTGGCTTCAACAACAACAGAAAGTTGTATATCTCATGGTCAATACTTGCACTAGTAGGGACTACACAGATTCTGTTGTCAGGTATGCTTTGTAGGTCAAGACATCACTTATGAGAAAATGGTTCAAGATAAATTAATCAAGTTGGGAGGTGATTACAAAGCAATCGTCTAGAGTCTCAGTCCACTGATTCCACCCATATTTTCTTCTGATGAGAGTGCCTGCTGTTCTGAATGGAAGCAGCCATGGAAAGGCTAACTAGTTGGAAAAGGGATGAAGTCATAGGAAAATTGCTTCCTGGTGAAATATTTGGAAGTTTTTGTCCACCAAAAGGTCATGATACCCTGACTAATTTTATGATTTTAATATACCGTGGAATAAGTGGCCAAGATTCTGAGAAGTTACCATTTGGATTTTTTGATAGAAATGGAGAATTTGTTGAGAGTTTTATAACAGCAAACAAGAGAATTGATTCTGGTGGGAATATACTTGGTTGTTTTTGCTTCTTGCAGGTTGTAATGCCAGATCTGAATCAGTCCTTTGAAGAACACAAGCCAATGGGCAGAGAAAATTTTTCTGAACCCAAAGAGTTAGCTTATATACTACAAGAGATTGAAACCATGACTCTAGCTTGGAGCTTGAGCCAAGCGTAATTTATGGAGGGGGAGACAGAAGAGAGTGACTTAACTCCCAATAAAGAGGGACTTGCAGAGGGGAGAGAGCTGTTGGAAGCATTGAAAGACATCAAAGATCATCTTCTCCGGGCTTATAGTTTTGGAAAAGAGGTGACCAGAATGTGGGAAGTCAATAGAATCGAAGAAGAATGGAAGACATTGGAGGAGGATTTGCCACCACCCAAGCCTCTAGACCAAAATTTGGAGGGCGCCACCTGGAAAGAGGAGCATTACCTCAAATAACAGTTCCCTGACTTCAACCTTGAGGACAAGGTTGATTTTGACGGGTAGAGTAATGTTAGGAATAAAAGAAGTTAGTTGTTAGTAGAGAGAGGGTATAAATAATAACAGAATAGGTGGAAAGAGGATTATCATATATTTTACTTTTGGAATAGACTGGATATTTTCCAGTGGAGGAAGGGAGGCTTCCTTGGGACACTTATTGTAATTCTGTTTTTCCATACTTTACAGAATTAATGAAATATGTATACATTCATCTCTTTTCTACTGTTTGAGTGTTGTGAGAGAGGAGAGTCATATGTTACGATTCCCTGCATAAAGGAACCTAACACAATATGCCTTTTTTTTCAAACAAGTTGCGGGCTGACTTATCTTTACTTGCATGCTAGCCTCTCTTGAACCGCAGGCTAGCCCGACGAGTTGGTGGATTTTCAGGCTACTCTAGGATGATTTGTTGAAATTCTTGACCCGACTCACCTATTTTATATTAGGTTGACATGTTAATCCGACAAATTTGACCCACTTTATCACCCTTACTATTAACTCTTTTTGCTTAGTTTTTTTTGTAAAGCAAGAATCATATAGAATATTTTCAATTTGCTTTACATTAGTTTTCATCTTTAAATTTTTATCATTTTCGAATCTTAATCTTTAGGAACCAGCCTTTTTATTTGTTTATCAAATTTGTTATTCAAGTACACTATATTCAAAGTTTATTTTGTATATTAGAAATTTGCCACAAATTTAAAAGCATTTTCAATCATATGAATCTTTTTAAAGAATTTACTAAAATATCCAACTTTAATAAAACATAAATTGAATTCATAACAAAAAATATCTTATATTTTTATTCTAAAATCTTAAAATATTGAGTTTATGAATTTTTTTATAAGATATTCAGTTTTGTTCATGTCTATCAATGAGATTTCAAATCATGCTTAAATTTTCAATACAAACTACTCTATTGTTTGTTTAGGTATGTAAGGCATATTTAAATATCAAATTAGTCTAGTCAGTAAGTAACAAAAAAAAAAATACGACAAACGAGATAATATGTGAAACGTGAATGACAACTTTTTGAAATGGAAATTACACACATAATCTTATGTCATATTACATGATACCATAAACAACTAAAACAAAAACTAAAACTCTTGGGCTAGGATCATAAGCTAGTTGAAGCTTAAGATGAAATTTAAGGATTCTAACAGTAGAAATAATAAGTATATTTTGTTCATCGGTTGAAGAAACCTTGGTGGTGACTTGTGCTGAATAGAATTAATTTTCACGAGTTCAGACTCTAACATCTGCTTTACCATCATCACTTTTGTCTTCATAACAATCAGCCACGGCCAACTTCTGTACATTCTTGTAGTTATACTTGCGAGCAAAGAACACAAACATGAACAAGTTCAATGTGGTGATCAATGCCAGAAGCCAAAAGAATTTGTCCAAGCGGCTAGAATTCAAATCCTTACCAAACCAACTCTTCCCACTCTTACTTGTCACATGATCAACAATCGTTATCAACACACTGCTTAGAAAACTTGCAGCCCCAATCACACTAAGGTAGAGTGCTATTCCCAAGCTTCTCATTGAGTCTGGCACTTGGTCATAGAAATACTCTTGCAAGCCCACAAGAGCAAACCCATCACCAACTCCAATGATTATAAATTGTGGGCCCAACCAAAAGACACTCATTGATAAAGAACCCTTTATTGGTCCATTCATCTCAACAGCATCAAGCCTCTTTCTTTCTACCAAAGCTGCTACTATCATTGAGAGAACTGAGAAAACCATTCCAATACCAATCCTTTGGAGGATGTTGATTCCTCTTTCATTTCCTGTTAGCTTTCTTAGGGTTGGCACAAGGACATTGTCATACAGAATCACTGCAGATATCATCCCAAGAGCAGCAAGAGTGAAAATTGAAGCTGGAGGGACCTCAAACCCATTGCCTAATTTTCTGTTCATGATGGCACCTTGCTTGATGAAGAAAGTGGAGGTTTGTGCAGCACAGATTCCAAATGGTAAAGTGAACACCCAAATGGGGATCATGTTGATGATAAGCTTCAGTTCTTCGACCTTAGTCACTGTTGCAAGTCTCCACGGACTCTGTTTCTCTTCTAAGTTCCCTTCATTTTCAGTGATTGCTGCCTTGTCAAGAAATCTGGCAGAACAAATCACAGGAAAAATCTTTTAATTACTTAAAATCCAGACAATAAAACTATCTGTTTTTGAATCATCATATTTAAAATACTATCTGTTTTTGAATTTGAAACTCTTATTAAGATTTGTTCTTAAAAAACGTATAGGAGAATTGAAGGAAGAAAATATGTTCCAATTATCTTTCACTTCAAAGTTTAAACAATAGTTCTAACGCAGAACTATTGGATATATCGAAACATTTTCGTTACAGAGAAAGTCTATTTCTTATGTGTGCCTCTAAATTGATCTTTCTCAAAGTA
Source organism: Vigna angularis (assembly GCF_016808095.1). Classification (NCBI taxonomy): domain Eukaryota; kingdom Viridiplantae; phylum Streptophyta; class Magnoliopsida; order Fabales; family Fabaceae; genus Vigna; species Vigna angularis. Next base: position 23,452,240 of record NC_068978.1, on the reverse strand, counting down.
ATGATTGAGATTTTGTACTTACTTGAGTTTCTTGGTGTGAACAAGAAATCTTTCACCATTGCTTTCAGCCTTGGAAAGTTCATACAATTGAGTTGAACTGGAAGGATATGGAAGCTTTCTTTTGGAAATAGCAGCAACAAGAACCTGCAACATGGGAGTCAAGGGGCTCCCAGTTGGTGTCGTATAACGATAATAAGGCCTTCCTATCAAGAAAATGAGCAAAGAGATAGCCATGACAACTGTGAGGATGATATAAGCAGCCCCCCAATTGATACGTTCTTGTGCATACACAATCACAGTCACTCCCAGAATGATTCCACTGCACAACCCACTGTTCCACCAGTTGAAAAAGGACATTTTTTGCCTTCTTTCTTTAGCATTGTTATCATCAAATTGATCAGCACCAAAGCTTTCCAAGGAAGGTTTATGCCCCCCTGTACCTATGGATATCAGATAGATCCCTAGGAAGAAAGCCACTTCGTGAATCCTCCTAGGTTCGATGCATGTAGCACCATGATCACATGGCTTCAACCCTGGTAAGAACCATGACAGAGAAAGCAGAACCAAACCCTGTGGTGTTTTGCCACACATAAACAGTCAACATCAATATATTGTTATAATGCTCAAGAGAAAACAACACCATAAGACTCAGTAAAGAATCTGCACTCTGAAATGAATGATGATGATTCAGATTGATTACCATGAGATAAACAATGCATGATGCTATCACAGTGCAGTAACGGCCCAAGTAAGCATCAGCTAGGAATCCTCCTAACAATGGCATCAAGGTGGTAACACCAGACCAGTAGTTCACATTCTTAACTGCTGTCTTAAGGTCTTGATGAATAACTTTTGTAAGGTAAAGAACCAAACTAGTTGCTATTCCGAAGTAGCTCAATCTCTCACTAAATTCAATTGCTGCAAATCAAAATAAAAAGTATATGCTTATGTTATTTATCATCAATATTCATCATCATATTATTATCAACTGATATTTGGATTGGATATGTTTTCTTTCTCTTCAAACTATTCGTTGTAAATTAAATCATAAAATATTTAATCTATACACTTTAATGAAAGTAATGTAAAAGTTATCTTAAAACAATATGTAGAAATGTTTCTCATGCGACAAACAAGTTCTATAACGAACTGTAATACAACTTCTGCATGCATGTTGTTTGTTTGTTAGAAAAAATGTTTTCCATTACTTTCAAAAAATATGAATAAGAAATATTTTATAATTTAATTTAAAGTGAAAAAGCATTATTTTATATTAGCTTGAGAAAACGAATATATTTAATTTTTATTATTTTATTATTGTTGAGAAGCATGAACTCAGTTTATGAATATAGGCATGGTAGGTGGAGCAGTTAACGAGTGATTGTTAGCTTTGTAGATTCAAGCAAACGGTTTCAATAAATGCTTCCATTCTCATGATTGAAAATATCACATGAGAAAAGGCTGGAAAGAGAACAAGCATCCTGAACCAGTAATCCTAATCTACACATCGAATAGCTTTTTCGAGTGCAAAAAAAAAAAAAAACCAAGCATGCGGGCACAGTATATTCTTGTTCAACGATTTTGGCACGCACAATATGCGTAAGAATAATAAACTTTTGAGTTATCGTACAGGACAAGACAACCCATTATCTCGTAACCTTTTTACAATGATTTTTGTTCTATTGATATCTATTAAATAACTTTTATTCTAATCATTATATTATTTTTCTAGTTTAATATTTCCTTATTAAAAGGTAATTGACATGTGATTGTTCCAAAGCTAATGGTTTTAGAAAAAAAAAAAAAACTATTTCGCTAAACCTTTCAATTTTGTTTAGAATTTTGAAACTTCCAATTACACAATCAGTGAGAAAAATAACTTTATTGTCATTATCTAGAATTTTCTATATAGAAAAGTCTTTTTCATATAAAAAACTTTGTACTTTTAAATGATTTAAAATTTATATATAAAGTCAATATTTGAATACCATGTGTATGGACAAATAGGGAATTTTCAACCACTGATTTGAATACAGGCTGTAGTGTTCTTATCTACTTAAAATAACACTCATTATCCAGTTTGAGAGGAGAGTGAAGCATCTTTCTTACTATTAACAGTGAATTATAATGCCAATTTTGTGTGGTTCCTATGCATTATCTTTAATAATAATGGTATTAAAATATATCTAGTTGTAGGAATGGGACCCACCTATTTGAAGGTTGTGGTAGTCTTCTTGACCATTTGAGTGCATGAGAATTATCTGTCTGTGTACTATCGCAATAATATTCTTATTTCTTTATTTGCAGTGTGCCTAATAATTAGGGTTGAATATCTACGGATATATACCGTTGAACATTCAAGATTAGGAAGGCAAACATGTATGTAGTTTTTTCCTGATGAAGCTCTAAACATAACAACTAGTGGTTGCTTCTATTAATAACTAATTAATAGATAACCATATCAAATTATTAAGAATCTACTTTGTAAAAAGATAATTGTTACATTATTTATAGAATCATTAAATAAGAACTAAATTTAAATATGGGAATTCATTAGTCTTTATATTAACTAAATTAAATATTATTTTAAAGTAAAAATTATTGATGTTTAAAATGATTTCTATTATTAATAAAAAATTATAATTGATTTATAAATTAGAATTCAAATTAATCTCTAAAATTAAAGTTTATTTTAAATACTAATAATTCTTTATTTATAAAATGGTTTCTAATTTAGTCAATATAATAACTAATTATTCTTGTTTATATATTTGATTACTATTTAATGAGTTTTTAGTATATATATATATATATATATATATATATATATATATATGTATATATATATTTAAATAATAGATAGATAGATAGATAGATACATAATAGATAGATAGATAGTAAATAACATGATAGATTTAATAAATATTAATATAATAAATTTCAATATCATAATATAGAGTAAATTTAAATTTAAGTTATTCTTACAAAATTTAATTTATAGAATAAAAATTATCTTCATCTTTATATTTTAGTTTGTCTTTTATTGTACATGATGTGAAAATTCGAGTACTTGTGTTTTGATTTTTTTTCTATCTATACATATGTTTAAAAAGTAAATTGTTAATATGAAAAAAAAAAATCTAAGCATTGAAGGAGAATAAACGATTAAAGGTAATGAGTAAATAAATTATTAATATGGTTATTAATAAATTATTAAAAAATTTAAAAAAAATGAAACAGATGAGATCTACGATTTGAATTTCAGGGAATAAAGTACTTTTGTTATAATATCACTAGTATATTTCAATAAAAAAATAAATCTGTATATAAAAACAATAAATATTCAGTCAAAAAATCATGTATAGAATCTTTCATGACACTCGGATTCTCTCTTGATTATGGGATTTTTTTTACTCGTTTTATTGTATTTTCAAATAATATTATTATTCACTGTTTTTTCAAGTTGCACTAATTTTTAAAATATCAAAATCAATATAATTTAAAAACACAGTAAAATATAGTAAAAAAAATCCAAATTTTATGATTGCGGATTTTAAGAATCTAATGTATTAAATTAGTACCGAGTACATATGTTAATATAATATATGGTATGCATGTATAACATTGATATTATTTATAATATACAATACATAAACAATTCATTACATAACACTTTTCGAGTAGTGAATCTCTATCCTTTGTATATAGGAATTTTTTAAACTCCTAATGGGATAGGTATCATGAAACACTTTGGAAGTACTGCATTTTCGTGAATCATAGGAAAAAGTCTTCCACCATCTAAACATGGTCGGTAGGATTGAATTAAAGGACGAATTTTTTTCCAAATACTTTAAAATAAAAATTAAATAATTTTTTTGTAAACTAAAATTAAAATTTCTATAAGTTTTTTTAACAAATTAATACATGCATAATTAATTTAGATAATTAAGAAGTTACTCTTAACAAAATACTAATGGATAGGTGATTCTTGTGTGCTAAAAGATAAAAAAAATTATCATTTCCTAATTTTCAAAGTATAGAAAACGTGGCATATTCAGAAAATAGTTTGTGATGATAAATACGCATGCAAATAAAGCATATTTAACTAATATATTCGTTGCCTAAAGTTAATATTCATCACATAAAAAGGTGTTAAAACGCTTATAAAATAAACCCGCCGTATCAACATGGTGTTTAAAAGTTTTAGCTCAGCTTACATACTAAGTCAGAATATAATTTATTAATATGGAGCACCTCGCACGAGCTTTTACATTCAATAATTAACTCATTTGGTGAAAATTTAAATAATAAATTAATACAAAAAGTAGTTGACCATATACAAAGTTTTAAATACTTTTGATGTATTTTAATAAGCTTCCATTTTTACCTGTTTGGTCATTCAAATTACTAAACTCTTCACTGTATAATTATATATAAATAGTCTTTTCGTATATAAATTATTTGGATTCAGCTTCCGTAGAATAAAAAGATATAGCTATAATTATATATATATATATATATATATATATATATATTTATATATAATATGATATCCTTAGACCTCTTTGGCTATATTTTATGTGTGTGAAATTAGTTATATAAGATTTTAGTAAATAGAACATGATATTTCAATTGGAGATAAAAAATTAATAATAAAAATAACTTAAGAATATTTTCGTCGTGTGAATGAATTGAAAACTGGAAACTTAAGTTTAGTATTAGTTGAAAGGTCAAAATCAAACTTTTAATTATGTTTGATTTGATAAATGAATTAGCTTTGAGTTAATAATTCTAAACTTTATAAGAAGCTCATCGTGTTACGCGTATAGTTGATTTTCAAATAAACAATTGATAAAATTAAATAAATATATAATATAATCTAAAACTAAGCACATCATGAATAGTTATTTTCTAAAATTGTACCATGTTACTTTATTTTAAAGTGGATTCCCCTCAATTAGTAGCCAGATTCAACTTCCAGTTTCGTTTTATTGCTAAGATTAATTGTATGATTAAAAATGGTTTCCTCATTTCACAGAACACTTAAAAGTCTTTAAATTTTACATCAGTACTAAACATGTGACGAAAATGTTTACTAGAGATGTTGACTCAAGTTAAAATTGGATAAAAATACAAATCAATAGAAAAAACAAAAAAAAAAGTAATATTTTTTAATACTTGAGCTTTAAATAAATTAATAAATTATTATCAATAAACATTTAAAACACTACTTAGGTATTCAATAAATTTAAATCCTTCAAAAATACGATAAAAATATATCTATATATAACATGAAATATTTTAATTTGAAAAACATTATATTATCAATTTGAATAGTACTAAGAAGACTAATTAGCTTTTTATATAACCACTTTTAGTTTACGAATATTTCATATAAAATAAAATTATTTTATATAACTGAGTTTAAATATTATTTTATAAGTATTTTAAATTATTTATAAAATTCAAAGATTTCTTTTAATTTATAATATTTTTGAAGACTTCATAATATGAATTTGTAATATATAAATAAATATGAAATTTTATTTTATAATTTTTTTAAGGTTGAATTAAATTTAAAATTTAGTAATTAAATTTTAATTGAAAATATTAAAATATTTATGAAAAATTGTGAAAAAGTACAAATGGGTGAATCAAACTAGCTTACAAAGAGTAAAGAAGAAAAGATTGAGTACTGTTATGAATAATGGTGCTCTGAGAACATAAAGGAGTTAGCAGCAAGTGTTCCTTACCGATAATGAAAAGAGAAGATCTCCACGAACCAGTTGAAGCTCTCAGCGGAACTCTTCCTTTGTGATCTAAAGAAGAATCAAGAACCCATTTCATTTCATCGTTAATTTCATCGCAATTTGCATCTGTTTTGTTCTTCTCCATGAAGGTTGCAAGTAGAATACTAGCTTTTTCTTTGTCGAAGTGTTTGGTGAGTATTGGATTTTTGTGGTTATTGCATTGAGAAGCATCACCATGGACCCTCCTTATATAGGAGAAGATAATTGCCTTTTTGACCCACCGGCTTTGCTGAGGCAGGGTTTGAAAATATTGAAATCTCTTGAAAAATTGCGGTTTGGGACAAGGACCTCTTTATTTATTTTATATTTTAAATAATGTATTGAAGGAATATTGGCACAATTTTACTGGCTACGTGTTAATCCTTACTTATAATAATATATTTATGAAATCATTTAGTTTTTTTATAATATTTTAATGTAAGATTTTATTCTTTTTGATGTTTATAAAATTATAAAGTTGGGTCTTGCACTGAAAAGTATATTTTTAACCTTTATTTTTTAAGAAATGTCAGGACATTTGTTTAATACATGGTTAAGAAGCGACAGAATCTAACGTTCTGAAACAAAATACATAAAATGAATGTATTGTATAAAACTGAAATATATATTTTTTTTTATGTCTTGCGTGTTTGCAAAGTATTAGAAGATTATCTACATATTTAAAATATAAAAGGGTATATCCTCTTAAATGTATATAAAAAATATTTTGGTTTTAAAGGTTAAATTTCGTTTCACAAAATTAACTTGAGTTTTCAAGAAGAAAGTTGAAAAAAATTAAGTACAAGGATTAAATATGTTTTTCATTTTAAAATTACATTATAAAATATTTAGTTGTTATTATGTGGAAACAGAATATTACATTAGAGTATAATATAATTTTTACATGTTACTCGTGGGAGAGAATAACAAAACTCAAATATTTATGATAGTTCAACAACAAAAAATATATTTAAGAACAAAACTCACGTTGGAATCACTTAAAATTTTCGTAAATAGATATTTATTTGAATGTTTGATTTTTTTTTTTTAAGTAAAAAAGTAGGCCGTATTTCAGTATGTCTTTGACTTTCAGAGAGAAGTTTTGGACAAATTAGATTTTCAATATTGAAACAACCTTGTATATTGCTAAAGAAAATTTAGTGGAAATCTTTGTTGAATTCCGTTGTTTGTCAAAATTTGTCATGAGAGATATAATACTAATATTAGTGTTTAGCATGTTAGAAAAAAAGAAAATCCTTTAACTAAAAAAATGTGATGATAGATTTGGAAGAAATACCCTAAGGCCTTAAAATTGAAGCCATATAAAGATGCTCTTAACTTGTTCTTGGAAAACGTCATTGTTGTAATGGGAATAACATTCGACCCATTTTGCTGCATAGGACCACGGCACTGTTCAATTGGCGAAAGATTTTCAGTGTCATGAAGTCGGTGAAGAAAAAAGTTGTTTAAACATCTCACAGTTATGTCGACTCTTGTGTTGATGGAGTACATTCAACAATTATCTTATATATTGAAATATAAGTAAGAGAAAAATAGTATATGTTGATACTTTATCTAGAAGATATGCTTTCTTTGCAATTTTGGAAATTAAACTTTTAGAATGTGATGATTAAGGAGTAGTAGTTGTATGAAAAATGATGACGACTTTTCTTCAATTTTTAAATAATGCTCTAAAGGATCTCATGAAAGACTTTTCATACAAAGTGTATTTTCTTTTAAAGGTAAAAACACATGTATTTTTCAAATATCTTAAAGAGAACTCACTCACGAAGATGTTGTCATGTAATATTTTGTTATTAATAAAACTTTAGAAATCTTAAAAGAATATTTTTATCACTCTCATCTATTATGAAAAGATATTTCAAACTTTTGAGGAAAATATAAAAATTGTGAAAAGGTCAACTTTCAAAGTCTTATACAATGAATTGCATACATTCTTCCTAATTTCATAGGACAAAGATTGTCTAAATACTATAGGTTAAGATAACATCGTCTAAACGCTTTGTGTTAAGATATGCTTGTTCAAGTAAACTTAGTTTTGAAATTTAACAAAGTATCTTAACGAAATAACATCTTATAACATGAACTATCTAGTTTATTAAATGCAAGCGCTAAATGCTATATTAAAATTATCTTAAACGCTATAAGTTACTCAAACAAACAGTGTCTAAACGATAATACACGTATAATGCCTAAACGATTAGGATCGTTTAACGCTTTATTACATGTACCTTGTAGTACCTTTTTGTTTGGTATGTTGTGCTCTCTTTTTCTGTGTAGATCATATCAGTACACTACCTTTATTTAAAAGCTACATCAAAATCAAAAGAACGTTTAGAAACATGAAGATTTTCTAGGAATGCTTACTTCATCCTTTCTATCTATCTATTCCGTACACAACACATTGCCTCTACAAAACGCAACATAACTTGTAACCTGGTCCAAAAGACTACATCTCTACGTGAAAGTCAAAAGCTTTGAGTAACGAATCTTTTTCAAAGAAACATATATAATGAATCTAAGAATCAAGAATTATAATTGAATACTCTCTTGTTGTTATTCTTTAAAAAGCTTACATCATCTAACGCTTTGAAAAAGAACAATTTCTTTATAAGTTTTCAAAATCTCTTTGTCGTGATTTCACATCCTCTTTACAGGAGTTACATGTGTGTTCTTATAATCTATAAAGCACTTTGTTGTTTTCTTTCAGATGTGAAGTAAAATATTTATAAGTTTAACTCAGTGGAGTCATCTAGTCAGTTATACTAGTTTATACAAGGAATGGTTATACTCATCCTTGTTGGGAAAATCTCACGATACACACACTCAAAAATTTTCTGAAATTGAGTCTTATTATTCATTATAATTGAAGGGCTTTAAATAGCCATAACACTTACAATATTGCGAGGAATAAAAATAAAATATCAACTATCTTAAAAATAAAATCTTCTTAATCTATCATAAAATAATATTGTACCTAGATAAACCGAAAATCATAATTATGTGTCCCTATTTTATCTCTATCAAATCAAACTAAATATTACTAATACCCAAAAATTAATAAAATAAGATTTAAACAAAATTATTAATAAAACCCTAAAATTTAAGTTTAGCTCAACAAACTCCCCCATAAAATTAAATTCTTCCTTCCTTCGTTCGACTTTCCATGTGCATCATCCTACTCCGGGTTTGCATCTTCTCTCCAAAATTTTCAGCTCCAATTCATACAACCGGTTCTTCTTTGCTTTTACCTGGGTTGTTAGACGACCATGCTTATCCTTTAAATACAGTACCTGATTTTTCATAAAAATTGAATTACCTTTTTCAATTATCTGACCCATGCTTAAAATATTGCTCTTCAACTCCGGAACATAATAAACATCCTTAATCTCTCCAACTCGTCCATTAATCTGAATATGTCGAATTGTTCCACGCCCTTTCACGGCCACCTTGGAGTCATCTCCAAAAGACACAAATTTGGCCTCCACCTTGGTGAGTTCATAAAAAAAGTTCTCGTTCCCACACATATGATTGCTTGCTCCAGTATCTAGATACCATACCGAGTTGGTAGAAATCTCATCATCCTTCATCTCTTCTTCATCTTCTTCCCTATTTTTATCTAGTTCAATAACGCTAGATGTTTTCTCTTCCTTTTCAAGAGTTGTCTTCTTCAACTCCTCAAGCTCAACCCTCTGTTTATTCATAATTTCATTAGCTTCATCCAGAAGCCTCCCCATCCGCTGAATCTTTTCATCTTTTTGTTTGAGTTCCTTTTCCACATTTGTCGCACCTTTTACCGAGATCACTTCATCCAATATTGAGATGGAATTTTCCATGTCCACTGTATTCGAGCTATTTGCCAGCAATAGTTCTTCTGCATCTTCAGTAACGAGATTCGTCTCCCCCTTTGTCTCGGTCTTGCAATACTTTGCAATATGACCAAACTTGCCATAGTTGTAGCACTTTGTCGACCTACACTCGTTTGCAAAGTGGTCGTACTTGCCACACTTAAAACATTCCACTCTTGACTGATCTCCTCGACCTTTTCCTTGTCCTCGGTCATGCCAATTCTGCTAACCGGTTTGATCTTCATTATCATTACCTCAGCCACGTCCACCTCGTCCTTTGCCACCAGGACCTCGGCTCTGAGTAATCCGAGTTTTATTCGAGTCAAACTGTACCTGTAGTGCTTGGTCGTCGGGTTCAACTTGATCATCCCAACTCCTTCTCCTTTGTTCGTGGGCTTCTAATGACCCAACAAGTTCATCCACTGTGAGAACCGACAAGTCCTTCGATTCTTCGATGGCCCACACGATACTTTCGAAATCTTTTGTAAGAGATCTCAAAATTTTTCCCACAACCCGGCTACATGGAATTTGTTCTCCATTCCTACCGAGTTGGTTGGCCACCTTCTCCACCCGAGTTATGTACTCGGTTATATGCTCTTTGGTTTCCATCTTCAACTGTTCAAACTCTCCTCTAAGAGCTTGTATTCGGACTTGTCTAACGCGGTTGTCACCTTTATATGCAACCTCCAATATCTCCCAGGCTTCCTTTGCTGATTTGGCATTCGCTATCTTTTCAAATCCTGACTCATCTACTACATTGTAGATGAAATATAATGTTGACCCATCTCTTGCACGAGTTTTCTTCAATGCTGTCATCTGTGCCATCGTCTGATGTTCATCTGCATCAGATTCAACGTACCCGTCTTCCACCATATCCCAAAAGTCTTGGGATCTCAATAACGCCTTCATCTGTAGGCACCAATTATCATAATTGAAAATATTTATAAGTTTAACTTCAGTGGAGTCATCTAGTCAGTTAGACTAGTTCATACAAGGAATGGTTATACTCATCCTAACCAGTTGAGTTAGTTGTATACCATGAGTGGTTAAACTTGTTGTAATCCTTTGTGATTAGTGGAACCCCTTAGAAGTGCTTAAGGAAGGACTAAAGGTAGCTCAATTTGGAGCGAACCATGATAAAAATAAGCATGCTTTATTGCTTTTGGTTTTGGAGCGAACTAGGATAAAAATGCTTTTGCTTAGTTACCCAAGTGTTTAATAGATGGATTGAGACCTTTATGTCCTCATATTTCTAGATCGATCGTGACTCAATAAATCCATATAATTCTTATTTGTTTTTCTCCAAACTCAATTTATCCTTATACCTAACACAAATGAGTTATATGTTAAATGTAATTATTATAATATGGAAGATATACACCAAAATTGTATGTCTTACATGACTCGTAGTTGTATGATTAAATGATTAACGTAAAGGTTTCACCAACAATCTCCAATGTGTGTGGTAAGAAAATGTACAACGGGACAACAATAGTATAACTTTGAATACTTTGATTTCTCATAAATCTACAAGGGTTTCCTCCTCAACCTAGGTAATATGATCATCATTTGAGATATGAGATCATCCTTAACTTCTACCATGTTATCATCATGCATAACATGTTATCTCATAACCTGTTTATCAAGATGTACAAAAAAAATCTTAAATAAAGACAAAACATTAGTTCAACATTGATAGAAAATATAATAGTAAAAGTTATTCATGACATCAAGCTATGACTCCTAGATAAATTTTAAACTTAGCATCATCTAGACCTGGGTCCGATGCCTTACTAGAATTAGGATCAATGTCAATTGATGTCATCTCCACTACAATTTGTCATATAGTTACATGAGACAATTAGATGACAGGTCAATTTGGTTTTCACTATCAAATCTAGAAGTCACCATAATATTAAAAAAATAAGAATGTCAATAATCATTTTTAGAAAATAAATACAAATATTGTAATAATAATATTGACAAACACATATTTAGAAGGTAATGTTTTTCAATATTCTTTCATTAATATCTTAAATTTGATAAAATTTGAATAACATTTTGTATTTATTGTACATGAAAGAAAAGTGATAGTAAAACAACATGGTCAAGTATGCATTTTAGAAAGCAACGCAATTGTTTAAACTAAAATTTCATTAAATTTAAGGTTGACTTTGTGTGTGTAAAAAAATATGAAAGAAAATTATTTTAAATGGTCCCATCAAACAATTCAATTATTAATATAAGTGATTAATCCTTAACTATTTTCACTAAATCAAATAGAAACTAATGTTTGTTGAATGCATACATGAATAAATACTTAATTGAAATAAATTTAATACAATAAACACAAACAACATTACTCAAACATTTTCAATACACCTTACTTCATTTTATAAACTTCCTATAATTTAATCCCTATCATTTTACACAAAGTAGTAACCCAAAGATTAAGTCATTCTTGGTGACTAATATAAATAATTAGTCCCTATAAATTTTACTATTCCTAAATACTAAGTTATAATTTTGATCATCATATAATATTATTAACTCCTAAAAATGTTAATTTAATATTCAAATTTAAGAAACTAAATATCAAAATTTAAATTCAACAAAAATTACACCAACATATAAATTTAATGAAATCATTCATATATTATCGTGATTGAGATATTAAAAACAACTATAATTTCAATTTCAAGAAAACGAAATGTGAAGAATCACACATTGGAATTGTGAAGAAGAGGAATCTTAGAGTATTAATTTAAATTGATTTACACGCTTTAGAGTTTAGCGAATAAAATGTTGTATTATTTACAAAAGTATTATTCTACATTTTTTTCATTGTTTTTTTTTTCGTTTGACTTAAAACGTGTGGAAATATTCTCTTAAAGACCTAGCAATTCATTTAAAGCTTAATTTAATTTCATAAAATTAACTTGAGTTTTTATGAAGAAAGCAAATAAGCTGTAAAAATAAATCAAACACGGTACTAAAACTAAAATATGATAAATTCGTAATACGGTCCCTCACATTACACGTTCCAATAAAAAATTTCTGAATATATATTTATTTTATTGCTTGATTTTCACTTAAAAAGAAGCCACTAGGCCTCATTTCAGTATTTCTTTAAGTTTTAGAGAGAAGTTTAGCTTTTAAATAATGAAATGTCGTTATAGATTGGTAAGAAAATTTAGGGCAAATCTTTGTTGAATTCCGTTGTATGTGAGAATGTGTTACCAGCCACGTATATAGTACCATAAGTAACAATAGTCTTTAGCATATTTGAAATAAAATCCTTAAGTGAATAAAGAAATGTGACGAGAGATTGTCAAAGAAATACGATAAGGCCTTAAAATTGAAGCCATAAAAAGATGCTCTTAACTTGCACTTTGGAAACGTCATTGTTGTAATGGGAATAGCATTCGACTCATTTTCTTCCATTGGACCACAACAGTCATCAATTGGCAAAAGATTTACGTGTCATCCAACCATTGAAGAAAAAAGTTAGTATGTAAACCTACTTGCATTTTCACCTTAGCAACGCATGGGATTATTTTTTTATGCACGAGATTATTTTTTAATGAATGATTTTTTTTCTTAACAATTGGAAATAAATAAAAAAGTTAAAAATAGATAATGACTTTAAATAAATATGATTCAAAATAAGAGATATAAATTTGAGAATGTTTATAAGTAAATGCACGAATATTAAACATCTATAATCATATGACATTAATTATAATAATCACTATTTTATCTAAACTTAATATTTATTTCGGTTCTTATTTCCGTCAATTTAGTTTAAAGTGGTTATCGATTTTTTTTGGCGTGTAAAGTGATAATAATTTTTGTATTTTTAGTTCAGTTTGGTTTTTTTCCCTCATGATGTCCGAATCATTAACGACACAGTGTCCACGTGAGCCATTAGTGAATGATGTGGTTCATTTTTTCTGACATGGCTGCCCATTGTCTAACCACCTCATCATCTTCAATCTCTCACAACCCAAAACCTTATCCACCACGATTTCCTTCCACTATCGCCAACAATTCACCATCCTTGCACCTTCCATCTTTGTCAACCACCACAAAGCAACACAGAGCCCCCGCGAGTCACTACTGTTCATTCATCATCAAACACCATGAACCACAATACCACCTAAAATCATGCCACCATCCACCAACAACGAACCATGATGAGGCAGCACCGTAAGCCACCATTGTTCGACCACCACAACAACCACATGCATCTCCTTCCTTGTCATCGTGAGTACCATTGCAGGCCATCATCACCACCTCGCGAGCAACCTACAACAAAAATCGCAACGTCAGTCCATCAACCACGATGAACCACTACACCCACCAAAAATCACAATCAACCTCCATTTACGTCGTCAACAACCATCACAAATTCACCATCACATGTTCGAACCTGCAAATTGGAAAGCCCCAAATTGGACAACAAATCAAAACCCCAAAATCATGAGTACCCAAAATCATAATCAACCTCCATTTACGTCATCAACCATCATCACATGTTCGAGTGTGCAAATTAGAAAGCCCCAAATTGGAAAAGAAATCAAAGCCCTAAAATCGTGAATCACATCCCGAACTTGCAATCCCAAATCGCAATTCAAGTTCACACCACCACAAATCTCCCTTTCCAAACCACAACGAAACCTAGCTGCCATCACCATTCATAACCTCGTATTTCATCTTCTTCATCGCGAGCAACCTGCGAATCGGACAAAGACCAGACCAGAAATTCGCAAATATTGCGGCCTTTTACGCCTCCATCTTTGAACAACACAGTAAAAACCTAATTTTGGGTGAAAGATGAAATTGCCACGTGACAGTCTCTTATTGGGAAATTGCCATGTATGTCAAAAGACTTACACTTCATTCAATAATGAATGACGTAGACACGGTGCCCTTAACGATTTAGATGCCATCAGAAAAAATGACTAAATTAAACAAAAATTATAAAAATTGAGACCACTTTGAAAGCCCAAAAAAGTTGAGGACCACTTTGAACAAAACTGATGAAAATAAGGACTAAAATAGGTATTAAGCCTTTTATCTAATATAACGTTTAACCTTTTAAACATAAATAATAACTCAATTTCATTGTTCATAAGACCATTATAATATACACATATAAGACAAATTTTATTAAATTTAACATGAGATTCACATTCATTCATTTTAATTGTATTAGGCTAGTTTTTATTTTTCTCTTCTATTATCTATATTGTGTTTTCCTAACCATTCATGTAGGTTTTATAAGAATTAAGTTATTAAAAAATTAATTTTGTGTTTGTTGACAATGAAATAACAGATAAAGTCTAAAAATATGGTTTAAATAGTGTTTGAAAACTTTTCGCAAAGAATGTCAGACATTGTTTGCAAGGGTTAAACGGTCTACAGACTGTGTTGAACACTTGAGTATTGTTTAAAGCGTTTAGAAACACAATAAAAGGAGGTTAGAGATAAAAGTTCATTTTAAACTGGTTCACTTGAGATACGTCCCGTTCTCCTTTAAGAACTCTTAAAAGGTTTCAGAAACTTCAACAACTTAGAAACGAATTTCATTACTCCTGGTTTACAACAACCCAACTAGCTAAATATCGTTTAACTTCTCCTAAGCTAAAAGAAACCGAGTTTTTTGAATCACTCTTGATTATATAAAAATAGATGTATGTTTAAAGTAAGTATAGAAGAATAACTCTCTTAAAGAGGATATGATCAAAGTAATACAAATATGAAAAGCTGGTTACAAAGTTGTACTACCAATGGTAGATGATGCACAGAGAGAGAAAGATTCTCAACAACGTAAGGGTATGTGTAATGTTATTATCTTTTTCTCTTTTCTGTGAAGTTTTCAATTTATCGAGATCTTTGAGAAAGATCCCTTATACTTAAGTTATTGACTTTGGATAGAGCTGATGTAGCCTTTTGTATAGTTATAAATGCTACGATGCCTTTGGAGAGAAAAATTGTGTTGTTGTACGAATGATCAGATAGAAAACATTGAGAAAACATTCTTAGAATATCCATGTATCTCTTAACGTCTATTTGGATCATAACAAAACTTTGAATAAAACACTTTTTCCTTAGTAGGATCTGCATAGACAAAGCGATATTACACAATAGACAATAAAACTATTCGTCTAATGATTAAGCACATTGGATCTAAACAAAAAATTGTTTACTACATCATTTAGTCAAATAGCATTTAACGAGTTTTCCTAAACGATCTTTGCGATGATCACTATTTCTATAGACAATATTTTAAACTTCAAAATAAAGGGTTCCTAGACAATCTTGTCTTAACAAAGGGAGCCCAATAGGATAAAGAGAAATAAGACATACATATTGATAACAATAGAGGACCAAGTAAGACATACATACTTTGGTTGAATTTATTTTGAATAATCTAGAAATGTCTTGCTTTTGATTGAGAATCTTATTTAATTGATTGTAAGATCGCCCTCAAATTAATTAAGAATGTACTTTAATTAATTTGAAAGTCTAACAATAATTTATGGATAATCGATGATGAAGTTATCTTGGAAAAGTAATGGATTTAGCATATTTCATTATAATTGTTTTTAAGTTTCCTATTTGTTCTTCAATTAAGCTCAAACATTCTTCAAACCTTAATTTCATTGCATAGCATTTGCTAACTTTTAGAGTTTCCATAAGAATCAAGTATTGAAAATAAATTTGGCATTCGTTGGAAAACAACTCAGGGTTACTTTAACCCTATCTATTTTCTTGACGACTAACTTGGTAATACTGAAGTTGCTGTTGAAAATAGAATGGCTTAGTTTCAATACCAAGAGGGGGAGGGTGAATTGGTGAAACACAAAAATAATGTTTTCTTTAAATCTTTTTCGCAAAGTAAATACCTTTAAAAGCTTTCTTAAAACGGAAGGAAAAAGACTTTATAGTGCAGCAGAATATAATCGAATGAGTAAAATACAAAGTCGACTGAATGTAACAGAGTAGGGATAGAAAGATCAAACACTGAGTTTTTATACTGGTTCGGCCAAGCCTACATCCAGTGTCCTTCCACCACAAGAAGCAAATGCACTATAATGATCAAGGTTTTTACAACAAGGCTTTTATAGCGACATCTACGTCAAAAATATAAAACACCTCTCTAACCCTCTAATCAAAATATAGGCATATACAAACAAAGAACACCAACAAGATGTCCCCTCTCCTGCAGTCTTTAACACTTTGAACAATCCTCAAAGTCCAGAACGCCGCACGTTCTCTTCCTATAATCACAACAGGGCAACTCCAATCTTCACAAGATTGATAGAAACTGATCACGAAATAGACACCTCAAGTGTAGATCGATCAGAGAATAAGAGCACACAGATTCTTGCTCATCAAGAAATCACCAAAGATGAACACCACAGTCTTCTTGATGAATTCTTGGAGCTTTCACACTTTCTACAAGAGATCAATAATCTAAAAGAAATCAATCAAATCGTTAGAATCACAAAAGTTCTCGCAGAAATCAAATTCGCGTCAATTTATAGCAATTCGCAACTCTAACGCATTTTAATCGACTTTGCTACTAATGCAGTTGAATATAACAAAATAGTTATAACAATTAGCAACAATTAATGCAGTTAATTGAATGAACAATTAATTCAGTTGAATCACAATAAATGCTTGGTCAACATATTTAAAAATATAGTCGTTGTAACATTTAATTCAAGCATTAACAGAATTTCAAAACTGTAACAAACTTAGTCGAATGTAGGTTGTATGTAATTGACTATACAACACAGTTAAACAAAGTTTTGAAAAACTTTCTCTTCAAAAATTCTCACAGCACACTTTGGAAAAGATTGTGCAAAGCCACGAGTTTTAATCGACTTACTTCATAATGAAGTCGACTTAAAACTTCTGTTTTGCCACATAAGTTCAACAAAAGTGCATGTGGTTTTCCTTTTTTCAAAAATATGTCATGTATACACAGATAAGATCTCATGTAAAACACAGTGAATTGCAGCAATGACATAATCAACACAAACATGTTCTCAAATAATCATAAACATGAAAGTTATGAACATGTAACATATAAACAACATATAACAACACATGTTATTAATAATGTTGTCATCATAAAAAACCAGAAGCTCTGAGATTGTAGGTTTAGCAAAACCAGTGCTCTACCTATCAACAATCTCAACAATCTCCCCCTTTTTTGATGATGCACAACCATGATTAATAAACAACCATGTTGTACAAATCAAATCATATCATATCAAAATGTATCAGAGCAAATGATCAATAAATATTCTTATTTTTTATTCAGAGCAAACATGTTGAAATATTCTCATTTTTTATTTAGCTGAAAAAAATATATCAATTCATATAAGAACATATCAGAGTGTATCAGAGCAAACAAAATATATCAGAGCTCAAAATGAATATCAAAGTATTCTCCCAGCATTATTAGAGTATTTTCCCAGCATTCTTCCCCTTTGTGCATTAGCGAAAAAGGTATGCCTTATGATAATGATATGCTGACAAACAGTTATTCAGAGATGCATCAGTAAATCATATTTATCAAACAATGATGCTCCCCTTGTCACAGATAATCACATGATAAAGATATAATCTTCCCCTAAAGTGTAGGCATGTGAAATTATCTAAGATAATATGCAATGCTCCCCCTACCATTATGCATGTTTTATAATCAAAATCCAAATACACAATGCAGTTATCACAGAACTTTTCAAAGCATGTATAAGCATGTGACAACATTGTATCAAATCAGAAATTGTGTAAACACATCAATGAAGCATAGATACAATATCAATCAACAATCTTAATATTATCTCAAGTAATTTCAATCAATTATAAGAACATAGATATATTGAAAATGAAACAATCAACAATATATGATCAATAATCATAATAATCAAATTCCAAATCATGGAATTTATAACCCCTGTTAAACAGTAATCGATTGATCCACTGTTGCAATCGACTTCATTGCTTTCCATTTGAGTTGTATTTGTAGTAGTTCATCTAGAAGCAATGTTCCTGCAAAACCTTTCAAGATCTTTTCCAGATCAAGCATTTTGGAATCATTGTAATGCAAGAATTATTACAGGTATAATCTCTGTGTGTAAATGTATGAATACAATAGTAAATAGTAAAGCATTCAACTGTATACACAACACAATTGACTTAATCAATACAGATTGAATTTAATCAAAATTTCCGATTTCATTAATTCTCGAAAGATTTACATTCAGATAACTGATAACGGTTGAAAAACCGTTATTTTTGTACTTAATTTTGATATTAAAAACAACCTTTATGAATTAGAAACTAGCTTGAAATCATGATTTTGCTTAAGTTTTGGAAATAAGAGAGTTGGATGGGTTTTATGCTTGGTTTTCCTTGTTTTGGCAGGAATTAAGATGAATTAGACGAAAGAAGTTGAAGTAGTAAGGGCTGAACTCAGGAAAGGAAGTAAAAGTGCACAAAAGAAGAGCCACAGTCACCGCTCAGCGCAACTTTTACCACTGAGCGGCGTTCTGAAGGACCGCAGTCACCGTTGAGGGCCAAAACTGTAGTTGAGCGCCATTTAGAAGAACCGTACTTACCGCTGAGCACCAAAAGTGCCACTGAGTGCCATTTAATTAGGCTTGGGCGTATTTTCTTTAAATTTTAATAAACTATATAAGGGTTTAGTCGACCTAGGGTTAGTATCTTTGGACAAAAAGAGACAAAATCACACTTTCTTCACCCCTTGGAGGCGGATTTTGGATACGGAAGCTCCTTTCTTCACATTCTAGGGTTCTATCTTTCATTCTTTCATTGTTTTTCATCTAGTTTCACCATGTCTATGGTGAACTAAACCTCCATTGTTGTTGGGGAACCGATGTAATCCTTTGAAACTCTCATGTATTGAATTGATTCTTGATTGTATATGCTTTGCTTCATTAATTGTTAGGGTTTTTCTTCTACACTCTATGCATGCTTTGTTTAACTCATTCAATTGCATGATCATTGATGTTATCTATATAGACACATATAGATAAATCTAGAACTGAGGAAATTCTCCTGGAAGCAATATTACCTAGACATAGGAATAGGAGGATCAATTTCCTTTAAGCTTCTGTGCTTATGTAATGCATGAATAATTGCTAGGGAGACAAGACATTGTAAACTAGTGATTAGGATTAGGATTTCTTCACTGAGACATCGGGTTTAAGGTAAATTAGAAAGTGGCATTAACATTAATGAAGAAAGATGAATTCATGAATACATGAGAGTGGATAGGATAAATCGGAAACCCCAACATCATCATTATTCCATATTTACATCAATCTCTTTTGCTTCTTTCAATCCAATTGATCAAAAACTTGCATTCATGTTTATTTTCCGCAACTCAAACACAATGATTTCGTTTACAAGTCTAATTTAATCAAGAAATCACATAACTGTCTAGGCTGTGAGTCCTTTGGGAAGCGATACTTGGTCTTACCATTTTATTATTACTTGATACGATTCGGTACACTTGCCGAAGTGTTAACAAGTTTTTGTCGTCGTTGTCAGGGACTCGTGGTTTAACTATTCTATTGGTGTGATTATTGATTAACTTTGACTTGATTTTTATCTTTTTTTATTTTTTTTATCTTTTTATCTTTTTGTTTTATCTTTCTATCTTTTTATCTTTTTGTTTATCTTTTTATCTTTTTATCTTTTCTATCTTTTTGTGCTAACAATTGTTTATAGGGTTTTGTGTTCTTGTGTATGCAGGATACAATTCGGACTAAGAGTAAGAAAATTTCGGAACCTCTTCTTGAAGGATTGGAAGAAAGTAGAAGGAGGAGGAGAGCTCGAACTTCTAGAGAATTATTTCCTTCTCCGGAAACACTTCTACAACCTTCACCACAAAGATCTAACCAAAGTACTGAAGAGATGGCCGAAGAGAACAATGGTAGACGTACTCTGGCAGCTAACACCACTGTTGTTGGCCCTCATCACTTTAATAGCATTGTTAGGCCGAGGGTCAATGCTGCAAACATGGAGGTGAAACCGGCGTTGATACAATTGGTGAAGAGCAACCAATTTAATGGGCTATCACATGAAAGTCCATATGAACATCTCACCACATTCAACGAGATTTGCAACACTGTGAAGATCAATGGTGTGTCGGTTGATGCAATAAAGCTAAGCTTGTTTCCTTTCTCATTGGGAGGCAATGCAAAGCTATGGTTGAATTTTTTCCCGGAGGATAGCTTTACTAAATGGGAAGTCGTGGTTTCAAAGTTTCTTAACAAGTACTTCCCACAATCTAAAATCAACAAAGGGAAGCAAGAGATTTCTTCTTTTAGACAAGGGATGGAGGAGACGCTAGGTCAAGCATGGGATAGATACAAGAGCTTGTTGAGAAAGACGCCCACTCATGGCTTTGACGAAGCAGCAGTAGTCATTCTTTCCCTTGGAGGTCTTGGTTCACAAACCAAATTGATTCTAGATGCCTCAACTGGAGGTAATATTAAATGCAAGACTCCAAAGGAAGCTTTTGAATTGATAGATAACATGGCTACTAATGACAACGAGATGCATAGTGAAAGAGGAACTCCAATTCAACAGAAAGGAGTCTTACAATTACAATCTCAAGATGTCGTGCTTGCTCAAAATAAAATCATAACTCAATAGTTGGAGAATTTGACAAAGACACTCGCTCAGTTGCCAAAGGAGTTGAAGAACGTTTCACAGGTTCAACAACAACAACTCTGTGAATTGTGTGGTGGTGACCATATCAATGGTCAATGTGCTTTTCCAGTGGAGGCCTTAGAAGATATCAATTTTATGGCCAATCAATTTCAAAATCAATTCCAATACCACCAAGGGAACTTCAACCAAGGGTGGAAACCTCACCCAAGTATGGGTCAAGGTCAAAATGGACAAGTAGGACAAGTTAATAGACCACAACAACAACCATCACTATGGCAACAAGTATCTGCGCTAAATGAGAGATCAACAAAGCTTGAAGAAACTCTTCAACAATTTATTCAGGTGACTATCTCCAATCACAAGAGCACTGAAGCTGCAATTAGAAGCCTGGAGGTCCAAGTTGGCCAAATGGTTAAGTTTGAGGATATGCCTGACGGGAGTTTTGGGGCTAATACTAAGGTTAACCCTAAGGAAGAGTGTAAAGCTATTGTGAGTATATGTGATGAGAGGGTGGATGGAAAAGAGAGAGTTGAGTTAGAATAGAGAGATGAAAAAGAAGAGAGAGAAGGTGAGGATGAGAAAAAAGAGAAAGAAAAGAAGAGGGGAGTAAAAATTGTGAGAAAAGTAAGAGAGTTCTTCCTTATCCTAAGGGGAGTGAAAAATTTGATAAAGAGAGACAATATAAGCGTTTTAAAGAGATCTTCAACAAGCAATTGGAAATTAAGATACCTTTGACTGAAGCACTGCAACAAATTCCTGCTTATTCAAAGCACATGAAGCAAATCCTCGCAAAGAAGAGATATCTAGAGGAGGAAACTAGTGATAAACAGGAAGAATGCAGAGCTATTTTGGAGGAACCACTTCCTCCAAAAGTAAAAGATCCAGGAAGTTTTACTATTTCTTACGTCATTGGGAAGGAGAATATAAGGAAGGCCTTAATTGATTTAGGGTCAAGCATTAATTTGATGCCCTTATCTATGCTTAAAAGGACTGGTGATTTTGAATTCAATCCAACCAAGGTGACTTTGCTCATGGCGGATGGATCTTCCAAGAAACCCTATGGTGTAGTGGAAGCTGTGGTGGTTTGCATAGACAAACTTAAAGTCCTAGTGGATTTTGTGGTGATAGAGATGGAGGAAGATGAGAAGATCCCAATTATTCTTGAAAGACCGTTTATGAAAACGGCAAAGGTAATCAACAATGTGGATGATGAGATGATAATGCTTCAAGACCAAGGTAAAGTCGGTCCTCAAAGGTAAAAATTATTTCTTGTCACAGGTTAGGGAAGAAGAAAAAGATGACAAAGGAAGAAAGGTTCATAACCGGTGTGAAAAATCGAAAACTTTTTATACCCCTGCTTCTATACCTACTCAAAAATAGGTATAAAAAACCTTTTTTAACAGGTATAAAAAACCTTTTTTGCACTAGTGTGATCATGCTTTTTTTTTCGAAGCTATCTTAGTAAAACTCTAATTGCTACTTAGTCTACCGTTAGATCAATCTGGAAATTTAATACATAGTTTATAAGACATAGAAATTAACTTTGACCATAAAGATCTTTAATTTGAGAATTGTACTTAGAGGAAATAATATTATAATTTTGGGTAGAATGACCATCACTTTATTTCTATCTCTAACTTATATCAGAAAAATCTAAATTCTCCCTTCTTTTGCCGATAGATTAAGTTGGAAATTTTGATAAATGATTCCCTAAATATATTACTATAATTTGATCACTCGGATTTGTAACTGGATGTTTGTACTTGGAGGAATTAATTCCGCAATTTTGATAGATTCAACAACCCAATTGAATAATGTTTTCAAGTTGTATAAATCTCAATCTCTACCTAGTTAACCATTAGATTAACCTAAAATTTAGATATGTAGTTCCTAAGACATGTTGATGTATTTTGACTGTTCCAATTGTTTTAAAACTAAGTGGTGTTTATTAAGGATCTCAATTTTATGTTCATCAATTACGAATGTAAAATTTCAAATTTTCACTTTATTATTGGTTAGATCGAACTGAAATTTTTATCCAAGATTCTAGTAAATTATGATTCAATTTATCAGTTTAGATCTTGAATGTGGAACTTGTACTAAGAACAAATTTTTTTGTGTAACGTCATAGAAAATAAAATAAAATTAAATAACCTTTGATTGGTGAAATTATGTTGAGTTTGTACTCGTTATGGGAAAGATGAGAGATTATAAGAAGAGTATGATATCTGACAATAGGTTTATTTTATTTTGGATATTGACACGAAAATGAGTTATTATCAATTTATGATTAAAGAACGAACATGATTGAGTTAGGTGGATGAGAAGATATGATTTGTTGATTTTAGGAAATGTTGGGGTGAATATAAGAAATCATTAATTATGAAATGATGTTTACTACCGGGAGTAGTATATTTGGCTTATTCCATGAGACCTTCACTAGTACAGGAAACAGAAATGGCACCGGTTACATTCGTTTATAGACACCGGTTCTGTAACCGGTGCATATAGAGACGAGGTAAAAAGGATAAGTTTAATACCTCGGTTGCGAACAGGTCAAAAAGATATCGATTTTTGCCTCGATCCTCCTTTGAACCGAGACCGTATCTTAGAAAATTCAATAAAAAAAAATTCAAAATACTGCTGAACCTGTTGGGATTCATCGAGCATCAAGTTCATCACAGAGCATCAAAGTTCATTACAGAGCATCAAAGTTCAAAATTCAGATACATTACAGAGCATATAACAAAAGCCACTGGGATGAAAGAATTCATGTTGTTCATTCCAGAGCATATAACAAATGGAAACAAAATCAGAAAATAAAATCCATCCGAAAATCATATCAAAACATCAAATTTCAAATACATTAGAAAAATCAGAAAATAATAGTTCAGATACATTACAGAGCATATATCAAATGGAAAAAAAAATCAAAGAAACCAAGGATTCATACTTTTGAAACCCAGCCTCAAACCCCATTTCCCAGTTTCTAAAAATCGTCAATGGCAAGCGGCTCCCGACGGCAAGTGGCGAGTGCGAAGCAGCGAGCGCGAAGCGGCAAGCGCGAAGCGGCAAGCGACGACAAGCGGCGAGCGCGAAGCGGCTCCCGACGGCAAGCGACTCCACCACTGGCACGGGATCTGGATCTGGATCTGGATCTGCCACCGCTTGCTCTTCAATCGAGAGGCGATGCAGTCGCGGCGTGGTTGAACGGCGGTGCTTGCGGGTTTGCGCGTGGTGGCCGGCGGCGTGGTTGAACGGCGCTGCTTGCGGCACTGATGATGGGGTTTGGTGGAGAGGAGAAATCGGAGGGAGGGAGGCAAAGATGAGAGCGAGAGCGCGAGATATGAGCGAGAGCGTGAGATATGAGTGAGAGTCTAAGAGGTTTTGCGGGAAGAGAGGTTTTGCGTGAATAAAGTTTTGAACTTTAACCCTCAACCCAGTAATCGAGGCAAATATAGGCCTCGGTTAAAATAAAACCGGTGCAGTATACTATTTTCAAAAGCGGTTTTAAAAGAACCGGTGCAGTATACTCTTTTCAAAAGCGGGTTTAAAAGAATCGAGGCATATAGTGTTTCCAAAATTACATTTCTGCCACCGCGTTTTTATATGTCTTGGGTTTTAAAAAACCGAGGCATAATACGCGATTTAAAAACCCTATTTTTTAGTAGTGCTTGATATGAGCAGAGTAACACATGAGGTTTATGAAAGCAGGCAGAGAGTGGTCTGACCATAAGGCTTTGACATAAACATATTACTCGTAAGTCTTATAGAAGCAAGTAGAGAACGGTCTGACCATAAGGCTTCGGAAAGTAAAACATAGTATACGGGTAAGGCTTAAGGAAGCAGGTAGAGAGCGGTTTGACCATAAGGCTTCGTGAGTAAGCATAGTATACTTGTAAGGTTTATGAAAATGAGAAGTATGATTTTGAAGAAGTTAAGGAAAAATGAAGTAATGACATCGAGATAATTGTGTTCATAAATTGTAATAATACTTGATTGAAATATATATTATAAGTAAGTTTAATGATTGTATGTTATGGTTAGCTTACTCTTATTTGTTTGTGCTTTGATCGTATAACTCATGTTATACGTGAGCAGATAATGTTGCAGATGCAGTTGAAAAAGTTTAGAGGATGATGAGAGACATGCTGGGAAAAACTTTCAGGGGTTTTGTTTTTGTAAAAAGAATAAATTTGTATTAGAACAATATGTTGTGTAAGGCTTGTAAGTCTAAATTCAAACTTATGTTAAGTGATGAAGACTATATTGTTTAAAGTTTGTAAGTTTGGAACTGTATTTTGATCTAATCGAAATACAGTTTAGTTGCTTATATTATATATCAAATTAATTAGTTTTTTTTTGTTACTACTAGTAATACCCTTAAATTAATTGGGTGTTACATTGTGGTATCAGAGCAATGATTTTCAAAAATCTTTTGCGGCTGTGGGGAATGAATTTGTTATTCTTAGTAAAACTATGTATTGTTTATGGTGAGAATGATTATTTGAAGAAGTTCATATCATATGCTAAATTGTATTATTTTTTTTGGAAGAAATCACTTGAATCTTGACAAAGATGCAACAACAACCAGTTGATCAAGTACCTCAAAATCATTCTAGCTTAAATGACTTCCTAAGGCATGACCCTACTAAGTTTAATGGGGAGGCTACTCCTGATGAGGCTAACTCATGACTAAGGCAGAATGAGAAGATTTTTCGAGCAACAACTTGCTCAGAAGAACAGAAATTAACTTATGCATCATTTCTTTTGGTGGGTGAGGCCGAATATTGGTGGGAAAATATGCAATAGTTGATGACGATTCGTGGTGAGGTTGTGAATTGGGAGAACTTTAAGATAAGGTTCTTAGAAAAATATTTTCCAAACAGTGCAAAATTTGCAAGGGAGGTAGAATTCTTGACCTTACAACAAAGAAGGCTATCAGTGCAGGAGTACGTGGTAAAATTTAACTATCTCTCGAGATTTTATACCCAGAATATTACAGAAGAATGGAGATGAAGAAAATTCAAGGGAGGACTAAGGCATGAGCTTAAGAAGGTACTTATGCCATTAGAAATACAAGATTTTCCAACATTGGTAGAGAAATCCAGAATGATAGAATTGCTAGAGGTTGATCCAAATAGGGTTTTTAGACCTTCAAAGGGAGAATCTTCAATGAAATTCGACAAAAAGCCTTATGAAAAACCACAACTATCCTATCGAGGAACAGTAAAGTGTTTTGAGTGTGGAGAAGCATATTTCACACGCGACTGCCCTAAACTTATTGGAGAAAAAGTTGAAGGGAAGAGATGTTTCATCTACAATGATCTGGGACACTTTGCTAATGTTTGTCCAAAGAAAAAGAAAGTGAGTGAAGCACAACCACAAGATTCTGCTGAAATAAAACCCCAAGCAACAGAAAGAGTATTCGCAACATCTGCGGAAGAGGCTACTAAGTCAGGTACCTTAATTATACACACTTGTATGTTGTTAGGAGAATGTGTATATGTTTTGTTTGATTATGGAGCCACACACTCCTTTATATCCCTAGCATGTTTGAAAAGACTCGGATTACCAATGCGAGATCTAAGGTGTGAATTAGTAGTTTCTACACTAGCATCGGGACCAGTTACGACCAGTTTAGTCTGTGTCGGATATCAAAGATTGAGTTGCTTGTTATGTAGTGTTAGCTTAAGAGAAAAGAAAGAATACTAAAGAACAAATCATCGGGATACCAGTGGTAGAAGAATATGTTGATATTTTTCCATAAGAAGTGCCAGGTTTACCACCTAGTCGAGAGATCAATTTTACAATAGACTTAGTGTCAAGAGCTGGTCTGGTGTCTATGGCTCCATACAGAATGGATCCTGCCTAACTAGCGGAGTTGAAAAAGCAAATCGAAAATCTCTTGGAGAAGAAGTTTATTCGCCCAAGTGTGTCTCCATGGGGAGCTCCTGTCTTGCTGGTAAAGAAGAAGGATGAAAGTTCAAGGTTGTGCGTGGACTATCGACAATTGAACAAGGTTACAATTAAGAACAAGTATCCTTTGCCAAGAATCAATGATCTATTAGATCAGTTGAGAGGAGCAAGGGTATTTTCAAAAATTGATCTCAGATCTGGTTACCACTAGATTCTTGTCAAGACGAAAGATGTACAATAGACGACTTTCAGATCTCGCTACGGACACTTTGAGTACGTAGTAATGCCGTTTGGTGTGACGAATGCTCTAGCGATTTTTATGGATTACATGAACAGAATATTTCGGTCATTTTTAGATAAGTTCGTGGTAGTGTTTATAGACGATATTCTAATCTATTCTAAGAATAAGGAAGAACATGTAGAACACTTGAGGGTGGCGTTGGAAATTTTGAGAAAACATCAACTCTATGGGAAACTGTATGTTATTTGATAATTGTATTATGATAGTTGTAGTGTTATATGTTAAATTCAGAGGAAGTGAAACAAGAATGGTAGTTTATGAATTAAGAAATGAGATGCACGTTAATTGAGAGTTAAGTTGTTAAAATTGGAAGAATGTTGGGTGATCTGAACAATTTAGCCATAGGTAATATGAATTATATGATTAAATGTTAAAGGGTAAAATATGTTTCTAAGTTGAACTAGTCTTAGGACAAACCTCGTATTGTTTGAATGATAAATAAATATCTTTTGAAATAGCTGTTATTATTGGTTGAACTATGAGTATGCTAAGTTGAAGTTAGGTTATAGTAGTATGGAAAAGCGTTGTTTGAAAATTTTATTCAAGGAAAGACTATTAATAGTGGTACTATAATTAATTTTGGATTGTAGAAGACCATGTCAGTATTCTTAAAGAATTCAAGAAGGTAAGTTCCTCAATGTTTATGGGTATATAATTGTATGAACAATGGTTGGTGTGAAAATTATTCAGTACTTGGTAATTAATGTGTTGGTTATTTATATTTGAATGCACATGCTACTGAACAACTTTCAGAGTTTAGATTGGTGTATTTTTGACAATGCTACTTGTATGATGTATAATGTTGTCTTGTTTTCTTTAGTATGAGTGTTCAATATTTCATGTTGATTGGTGAATAAATATTGTATTTGCTATATTAGATAGGTGTTTTACATTTTGGCAGTGTGGTCTATGTAAATCCTTGTTGTAAAAACTCAAAATCTTTATAGTGGAAAGTCTTTCAATCTCAGGTTGATTGAAAGAGACTGGATGTAGGCATTGAGGCCGAACCAGGATAAAAAGATTGTGTTTGGTTTCTTTATCTATCTCTCTACTGCTTTATTATCCATAATTGTGTTGTGCACATTTAAAGATCATCTTAATTTTCCAGAAAGATTCAAAAAGAAAGAGAAACAAGCCATATCTTTTCTTACAATTCACGCCCTTTAATGTTTTCCTATGTATTTCACTTTACTTTCTCCATCATATTCCCACCTCCATAAAAAAAAAGAGGCACGAGATCCACCATCTTCATATCTCTATTGAGAACCCAATTCACACCACTACGGAGTCCTAACAAAAAAGAAAAACTCAACAAAAATCGTAGAAAACAAATCAAATAGGGAAGAAAGAAAACTCACTCACTTTTCACTCGACATTGAGTAGCGGCAACAAATTGGGTTCAACAGTGTTGGGTGGAGGTTTTCAAGAACAAAGAAGGAAGAAGGGAGGAGTGGCGAAAGAGAGAAGGAAGCAACTTTTGTAGTGATGAAATGTTTGACATGAGTGTAAACTTGAAGAGAAAAATAACATTAAGTAGGCTTTGGTTTTTCATAAAATTGAAGCCTAAATTTAAAAATAACTAAAGCCTGAACCTTTGCCCAAAATTAAATAAAAAATACTAGCAACATTTTTTAAATTAATGGAAACTTGTAAGTCTTGGTTCTTAGACAAGTGAAGCTAAAACGTGTATATAGCCTAAATGTTAATAATTTCAAAATTGTCATTGTATTTTGATGGACTTTGATTTTCTTAAAACCAAGGCATATTGGGCGAAGTTAAATGAGTCTTTTACAGTAGTGATTGTTTGTTGGACATATTATTCTACTTGCTATAGAATTGTTATCGAACCAACAATTAATGACTAGTCTCATATTCGAGATCTATATACCTTAGCATAAGGAATGTGTTAGAAATTTCACATTGACTAAAAATAAAATCAATTTATAAAATATAAATAAATATAAACTTCAACTTACAAAATTATTATTTAGAATTGAATTAGATATAAATTTTACTTCTTAATATTATATACTGATTTGATCTTCTCATAGTGAACCAATACCAAACATACATACTAATAACACATACCTTAGTTAAGAACAAAGAAGTTGAAGCTATTCACGAATAATTTACCATCTGTCATTGTCTAGGTCAGAGAATTTATGATTCAAAAAGATTATAAAAATTTGGTTGTTTCTAACCAAAAACAATTGCAAGGTTTACATATTTTGGACATATATTTGTTGGTATTTATACTGCAGTGCACCTCTTAATCAGTTTTCTAAATATGCTTTTATAACTTTGTTTAAGAGACTTCTTTATTTTCTCGATATCTTCTTTCTTCTATTCCATGAAAATTAATTTTGAAAAAATAGGAACAAACACTAGTAAGAAACAAGTTTAAAAATATATTAGTAGTTAAGTTCTAGAATGAATAATATCTCGAAAGTCTATAATGTAATTTTTAAAAAAGAACGATATTTTAAATATGAATAATTTAAATATTTTATTTTTCTGAGACCATTTTAAGAGTAAAATTACAACAAAATTTAAATTTTAAAATATACCATACCTGGCATACTACTTTGATTGACTTTAACTATTTATCTCAATAAATATGTAACACGCAACACTGTTAGAATGATCTAACTGAACATAATAAATATTTCCATATCTCCACAAGAGATTAATGATTTTTTTAATGATGAATAAATTTACTTCCCAACATCCTTTAATATATATTTTTTCCATATTTCATATAGGATGATGATATAAAACACTATTCCTTTTTTTTTACTTTACACATATCTAGTACCAAAAGAAAAATATTTTTATTTTAAAAAATAAAATAAATTAAGATAAATGAAATAGAAAAGCAAAATTATTTATTAAATATTAAAACCGTGTAAGAAAATTAAAAATCCTTATAATTTTCTTTCACATATATGCAGGGTTGCTGCTTTTGGGTGTGATGGTGGGAAATATTCAATTATGGGGCTTACACGATTTCCAAGGTCTCGTATTTGGTGTGGAGACTGAATAATCAATCAACAACAAGACAAAAGGAATTTATTATCATAATGATTAGCCTTATATAGCAATATTTAATTTACCACAATAGCTTTATTTTATACAAGGTTGAAAGTATATATTTATTAATCTATATTAGGTGCTTTATTCTATATCAAGGTTGAAAGTATATATTTATTAATCTATATTAGGTAAGATTGGTAGAGCATATTTGTTTGATATAAATTAATATCAAGATTAAACATGTATATATTTTATTTCTCCCAATTTCTTACCTACTTTATGAGCTGGATGTAAAAAGCAATATTTATTGAAGAATTGGGTAATTTGAAAATTTCTTTTCAAGAGGATAAGTAACATTCAAAGAAAATCAAGGGAGAACATTTCATATTTAAAATCATTTTCTTCTTACTGATGGTTGATGGTATTTTACAATTTTTTATAAAATATTTAATAAATTAAAATTATTATTTGTAGTTTAAATTTATAATATATATATATATATATATGTGTGTGAGAATATATATTAATTATATATATATATATATATATATATATATATATATATATATATATATATATATATATAAAAGGACATAGAAAATGAAGTATTAAAGTAGATAGGTGAATTAAAATAATGAGACGAGCATTTTATTTTAAAATAATCTTATAATATAAATAGAAATTTTTAAAGTTCGGTTCATTATTAAAATCACCTATATCTCTCTAGAACTCTATTCTTTTTGAGTTTTCTGACTTCTCTCTACCTTTTCTCACTATAGAGTTATATGTTCACTGATCAGGGAGTACCTAGATGATCTTGGCGTCAAGGGCTACAATTTCTATTGATCAATTTCTTGTTTTGAACCGGTAAGTTGTTTCCCCTCTTTCTCCGTACGTTATTGAACTGTGATCATGCAACGATTTCTGTTTGCATGTATCTGGTTGTTTTCTCTTCAATTTCTAGCTCAAATTAGGTTTTAAAGTTGATTCTCTATCACCAATCGGTGAGTTGTAGGTTTTTGTAGAATTCCTTGTGGTGCAAGCAACTAGCGGTGAAATTCTTGAGCTGTGCAGTTTTATAGAGGTAAGGGGAGCTAGTTCACTACAAAAAAAAAAGCTTATTTAGAGGGGTTTTTGTTTTTCAATTTGCGGGGGTTTTTACCCTCCGCTAAATAAATTTCGGGGGTTTTTCAAACCCCCGCAGTTTGAGTCGCCACAAATTATCTACGGGGTTTTTTTCGCCCCCTGGTATCATATTCAATTTGCGGGGGGTTTTCTGCGGAGGGTAAAAACCTCCTCTATATATTCAATTTGCGGGGGTTTTTCGGCGGAGGGTAAAAACCTCCTCTATTACTGACTATTATTTTGAGGGGGTTTTTAACCTCCTTTATATTTTTGTCACTTTTTTGTTTAATGATTATTAAAATATATAATATCGTTTTTTGTTTGATGATTATTAAAATATATAATAACTATCTATTTCCATTAATTTTTTTTTCAATTTCAAAATTAAATAAATTTAATTTTTTTCTAAAATTATTAAATACCAAACAAATATGATTCATTTGATTAAAAAAAGATATCATACAACAAAAGCCCCTAAATAGAAAGAAATTTAGAAAAATAAATTGAGAAACAATTTTATAGTCACATCAAGATAGACTAAAAGTCAATGTAATCTCATTACAAAAGTAGTTACAACGAAAGAAATGTTACTCAATTCATAATAAACTAGGTATAGTTTTATCCTAAAACAATATCATAAACTTCCTAAATGTTACTTCCATCAGATGATTGTCTTGCACCCAAAGGAGACTCTAGCTCATTTGCATCAGGAGCTTGCTGAAATAATATAAAAAAAATTAATAAAATAAACTCAATTACATGTACTCACATTTTGTAAATATTATATAAAAAAATAATCAAATTCACTCTTATCAATTCTAACAACCTACCAAGTCAGACGTATAGTTCAATAGCTAAAAGGCAGGCCTCCACATAACAAGTCTAAACTGCTACCAAGTATATAAACAACTGATGATCAAAGTTCGACTGCCATATTCATAATCGGCGTTATATGTTTTCCAAACTAGAAACCTACTCAGATGCTTAGACACACCACCACCAACTTACCTCACGGTTTGACCATCAACCGAACCCCTGTTTAGTCCCTTCCCTTCACCAACCTAACAACAAGACTGTTTCAAAATCACTAAAACAGAAGGGATGTAATTATGCACCAGAAACAAGTGTGTGAAAATTAATTGCTACTATCTTACTAGTCATACGAAAACCTAACCCTTCATATTAGCAAGTTGATTGTTTTTGCTGAGTAGAATGAGAATATAAATATACCACACGTTGCACAAGACATACATTCTTTCGGACCAGCAAAGTTTGCATTAGGGGCTTAATATTCGTACATGTTTCATGCTGAAAGGATTTTTCGGAATATATAAACAAAGTACAAAATGGTTCATGTCCACTAACACTTTTCATTGTCACTATCAATTACACCCCATATAAACCATAAGTAATCCAAGTGAGAAAAAGTTATCGGAAAATGGAGAATTTGAGTCTAAAAGCAACAGTGGAACAAAAGAATCCAACAAATTTTGATTACATTTACATGCCAACCATTCTAGTAAAAAGCCAAATGAGCCTACCTTAGTTCGAGCCCGGCGTTCGCTGGTACTTTAATTGCTTGCAAAAACATCTAGCCATATTCTTAGAGATATGTCTTTCTTACATTTCAGTCTTTCAAAATAATATAATATAACTCAAATTATATAACTGGGTCTCCAATAACGAATGCAAAATCCTCTAAGAATCATGGTAATTATCGATTGCATATATAGAGTGATCACGCCAACCAAAGGCTGTTTATATAATAATGACAGTGGCAGAAGTAGGGGAAATGCACAACATTACAGAATGACAGTGGAGAGTGGATATGGGATATGCATTGTGTTGTAGTTTGCATGGTACTCTCATTACATATTTTGCATGCACATCTAATAAATAATAGACATACAAATAGTAGGGATTCAAAATTTGCAGGGTGTAGGCCCCCTCCACCCAACGAAAAGCTAGAAATAATTAATTAATTATAGCTTTCAAATTCCATATATCAGCTGTGACAGACTTCCTATCCCAAGCTTTCAAATTCTATAATTATGTGTTTCTTATGAGGTTAAAAAACTGATCACTGCATTTCTCAACTACTAGATATTTTAAATCATAAATATCTTTCATCTCTAAGTGTCTCTATTTTTAATTTTTATGATGTGGTTTTGATTTTGTCATCTGTTCATCACATTCTATTCCCCTGTAATAAAACAGAATTGGTATATTTAACATGTAGGTGAATGTCTCATCAGAAGGTAGCCACATCAATTGCATGTACTCATAAAACAGAATTGGTATATTATTACAGTATATCAAGCATATTACTTATACTTATTTAGTATCTTACTTGTGGTTGAGGATCAAAGAAGGTAGCCAATTCATCAGGAATCTTTCCTTCCTTCATTATCATATGTCATTACATATGATTTGATCTTTTTTTTTGTTGGATCATAGAACTCATTCCATAAACGTTGTCTATGTGCAGCCCACTTCTTACCCAAAGTTAATTTGGAATATCTTTGGGCAATAGCTTCAGTAGTCTTAAAACAAAATCGAAGCTTTTGAAAAAAGAAAACATAGTTAGTGAGTAAAAAGTAAGTGTGGGTTTCCTTACTTACTTTATGAAGCCTCAAAATTTTGTTAGATATGTGCCTATCAACAAAGTTCCAAATTAAATGATACCCTGAGTTTGCACAATACAGAAGTAGAATTATTGAACTTGTGGGTCTACAAAAGAAAATGTGAGCTTATTTTATTTCTCTTCCCTTGTACTGCACTTCAATTTTCAACGATTCATTGATATATATTATACTTCAAGTGGTTAAGATCACATTGGACTTCTCCAAACACCCCAGAAGAAAGATGTTACCTTTTTTGATAAATGAGTATATATTCTGATTTAAGTGGAAGAACATTTATTAAGATAACAAAAATTAATATAATTGTTTGACACTCTTTAATACGTTTGCCTTAGTTAAGAGAACTAATCGAAGGAATATCAATGATTAGCAATGTTTGTTTTGTAAGTAAAAGCATGGTTTGCTAAATTTATCAGTCAATTCTGTGTCTTTTAAATGTTTGCATGTCCTCAAACTGCATTAGAGGATATGTTTATGATAGCATCAAGATTTTTACTAGACAGTAGTAAATATTTCTTCTTCTCTTTCTCGGCTGACTGAAATTGGTGGGATTATTGAGTTGAATGATGTGCCGTCAATTTCATAATGCCCAAGACTCTCGAGCCATTTTTTCAATTTAAACTAATAATTAACTTCTAAATTTTGTTTACTATATATACCTTTAAATTTTCAATTTGTATTTTATAAATCAACTTTTCTTAATACTCAACCCTCTGTATATGTCCTACCTTTGCTACTATAGTTAGAGGAGAAGGTATTACTAATAGAGGCTCTTCCATTCAGTTCAAAATTGGTGTCCTAGTCATAAATTTGTACTGCAGTGAATCAGTGGTGTCCTAGTCATAAATTTCAGAAAGCTCTCTGGCAATACCTAATAAATTATATCTACCCTACACCTAATAATCTATGCCATCCAGCCAAATACATCACACATATAAATGAGTTCAGATCTTATTACCTTTCCAAATGAGAGAACAAGCTAATAAAGAGTCACAATTCAGAAAGGTTGTGATCTGCCTATATTAGTACCTTCTTGCCTATAATGTCCAAATGCTTCATTTATCATTGTTTCCATTGGATTTTCAAAATGAAATGTCTCTTGTGACTCATCTTCATTTCTAGAAATATCTTGTCTTTGCCTCTCACCATGAAGATTTCAAATAACATAATTTATGGGAAATTGTTTTAAAATCAAGTGCTCCTCAACTATGCCTCTAGCTTGCCATTTCACAAACCCACATTTGGGGCATGAACATCGAATTGTGTCTCAAGAGGCCCCATTCTCAAAAGCAAAATCTAAGAATTTTTGCAAACCAATTAAGTATTCAACTGTATTTCAGGGCTTAGTTATCCAAGATTTATCCATTCAAAAATATTCCTAAACAAAATAAAATACACTAACACATGAAAAAGAATACAATATTCATGGAAAATACAAATAAATAATGAATTAGAAAAAATGAAATACTTGTTTCTACTAACCTTGAAGCGGTGAGATTGCAATGCTTAAAGAAAAACCTGCAACATCAATTATGAAAAAGGAAAATGATTGTTGAGGAAAGAAGGAAGGAAATGTGAGTTGGAAGAGAAAGATAGTTTAATGTAATTTTGTTGCTTAGTGTTCAAATAATTATCACATCCATTTGCTAGCATCAATGTGACATGGAAATGCCCACATTTTAATGTTGTTTATTTGTCCTCAATTTTAATGATAAAATGGAATATCAAAGCACTATTTTGTTTCCTAATTTAATTAATTGCACAAGTCCAAATTGTTAAAAAACAGAGTGAGAGGCTCGCTTTAGTGGATTCAAGCACGTCACTTGATCCCATCCTCACCTGTAAACAATAATATTAATCCAAAAAGTACTTGTTCATAAATCAGCTTTTATGATACTGATAAATTATAATTCACTTGTGAATGATAGTTTCTGAAAAAAAAAAACAGAAAATGGAAAGCAACTGGGTGAATGTTTGGAACCTATTTTTGGATGCTAAATATACTTCTAGAGTGAGATATTTTTATCTTTTATGCAAAACATTTTATAATGGACGCAGTTAACAGACTCGTTATATCTTATGCTAAAGGATTTTTGGTTCTACCTAAAGCCACAGTTAACAGTCTACAGAGCTAGACTTCAATAAATCATGACCTAGTGTGCTTCAACAAAAAGATCTAGCAAGTGGTTCAGTGAAAAATAGGTTTGAATAAAGTTGAGAGTCATTAAACTTTAAACCATAGTCATAAGTGAATTGTGATGAAAGTATTAGTTTTTTAGGTCTGAATATTTAAAATAAAACATTATCTCATTACAAGATACATTTATGAACTAAACAAGCTTGCAATCTCAATATGGTCTAGAGTTTAGATGTCAGTATATATCAATCAAGTATGCAAGCCTCAATAATAAGAACCAAACAAATAAAAAATGAACAAACATAGGAATCATTGTTAATATCTCCACTGCAAGTGCAGTTGGCAAAGGATAAAGAGTAACAGTTTCTATAGGTTTTTCATTGCTTAATTAACAACTGAGCTTTGGATTTTATGTGGGATACAGGAATCACAATTTCAACACTACTTGCACTAGGTTCACCTACATACATACATACATATACATATATATATATATATATATATGCATATATATACATAAATATCTAGATATATATATATATATACATATATATATATGTATATATATATATATACATATATATATATATATATATATATATATATGAAATCATAAACACAGAAGATGAGGATGATGATCCCTTGGAAAAGTGTTCAACTCATCTCTTATACTAAGGATAAGTTCCAACCTAAAACTAGCTGAAGGAATAACCAGCCGCTCATATAAAGTATTTTTATTTCAGATTATAACTTCCTAAACAAATATAGGAATACAAGTATAGAGTAAAAATTCAACAAAAGATTTAAAAAACCGGATTCCAAAACAAAACTCCCAATTAATTGGATGGAAAAAGACCAACTAGAATAGAATAATAGGATGCAAAACATTTTAGTTTATTATAATGCACTAAATAATAAACTACAATAATTTCACATATGAAAGATATTTGTAATAGAAGAAAAGAAGAGGATTACAAATTTATAAGGCGACTATTGAGAGCTTTGCATTCCTGAATAATTTCGTCCTCATCAAGAAGTTCATCCAAAGTAAAGTTATCCCTGTCCAAAATGGTCTCCACCTGCAATAATACACCAAATAAATAGTAAAATCCCCATACCAATAGGTACCTATATCACTTCAAAAATTAAATTAAATAAATCTATTCTGGTCCCCAAGAAACAGTCAATAAATATTGGTTTCGAGCCTTTACACACCATCACAAGGGACACCCTCACATGTATGCATAAGAATTGAGCACATTCAATTTTTTTTCTCACATCTTTTTGTTCTCTAACATGCTTCTCTTTTCCATTTTGGATGACATAGTGTCCTCTCATTACAGATGTTACTACTTAAGTTTTTTTTCTACTAAACTTAATTTTACAATAAAAATAATCCTCAAATTAATATTTTACTAATCTAGGACGGAAGGAAGAGAAAGAAGGCATAACTTAGTAAACACTAATATCAAAGAAAATGTTACAAATGTAGAAGTTACTTGAGAGCAGTGGTACAATGCCTTCTAACAAGTTCCAGAAGACAATGACCTGTAGCATAATATATATATATATATATATATATAGATTATGAATGTAAAAGTTAATACACATTTTTTCCTTTAACTATTAGTAAAACGCCAATTACATACTAACTCCTTTTACATAAACAATAATAATAAGTATATATATATTGTCAAAAGGTAGGATGGGTACGTAATCGAAATGAAAAATATAACTGTGCATTAATCTGCATTAGTATAAATACATATTTCAGTTGCAGGAAATATAGTAATTGACAAGGTCCAGAAGACAATAAGAAGTCCTCCTAACTACAAAATAACAGAAGAACTAAAAGCAACGAAAACAAGCCCTCCAAAACAAGACCTCTTCAGTGAGGAGTATGATGCACTTGTTGAGTACAATTAACTAGTTTATGTCATGTACAATTAACTTCACAATTGTCAGATTTAACTTTCTAAATATTACTGATAGTCTGAAACCTTCGAATATTTTCAAATAACCAATCTGTTTTCAGAAATAAAATTCACACATGTGTAGTCAAGAACTATATCATATATGACATAATTCAAATTGCATCAAACGGAAGGTCATTGAGATATGTGGTCATAGCAGATAAGAAATAAAATCATGGATTTGAAATACTATATCTGCATGATGACCTGTAGCATAATATATATATATATATATATATATATATATATATATATATATATATATATATATATATATATATATATATATATATATATATAGATTATGAATGTAAAAGTTAATACACATTTTTTCCTTTAACTATTAGTAAAACGCCAATTACATACTAACTCCTTTTACATAAACAATAATAATAAGTATATATATATATATTGTCAAAAGGTAGGACGGATACGTAATCGAAATGAAAAATATAACTGTGCATTAATCTGCATTAGTATAAATACATATTTCAGTTGCAGGAAATATAGTAATTAACAAGTTTCAGAAGACAATAAGAAGTCCTCCTAACTACAAAATAACAGAAGAACTAAAAGCAACGAAAACAAGCCCAACAAGCCCTCCAAAATCTTCCCCTATCCATTATGGAAAAAAACATTCAAATCTGTTCAGCAACAATGCATATAACACCAAACCCAAGGTCAAGAACAGAAATCTATATCATTAAAATTGAGGACAAATAAACAAATAGTTCATCAATTTTTTACTGTCTTACTTATCCTGTCACGTATGCATCGGTGAATGCTTGTGTGCCTCAGCTATCTACATGTATATGTCAATTAAGTATTTCCAATCTCAAAAATGAGTCAATTACTTTCAAAACAAGTTCTACGTGGTTGTTCATACTAGTGCTAGTATTCATCCTTCTAATTCTAAACCTCTGTAAACATATTTTTAGACTTCAAATCAGAACAAATTTTATTTCTCATGTTAAGCTTGTGTGCTATGATTGGAACTGGGAAGAAGATAACCCACTAAAGTGACGCAGAATGAACTCAATAAAACGCTGCACCAAATAAAAGCACAAAGAGTTGTAGAACGATGTACCTCCGTGACGTTATGAGCTCCGCTGTCGCCGGTCCGCAGAACCCTCGTTGCAGCTTCGTCCACCGACTGCGAATCTGAAAGGAAAAGGAAACACGGGCAATCCAAAGGAGAAATGAAAGAAATGAATGACAACAGGAAATAGAAGAAGGAAGAAAGGAAGATTGCGTACCTGCGAGGGAGAAATCGGATGGAATGAAGGGGGAACTGATTTTGCGGATGGAATTAAGGGGGAACTGATTTTAGGGTTCAGTGGTTTAAGCAGATGGGTTTAAGATTATGAAGGGAATAAAATTTTAGGATTGTTAAAAGAAAACTTAATGTAAAATTTTTAGATGGAAAAATGTAAAAGAATTAGTAAATGAAGAAAAAATATATATTATTATTTGAGGAGGTTATAAACCTCTCTTAAAAGGAATTAAAACTCCCACAAACATTGTCAGTTAAATAATTTAAATTAAACATCTTAAGTTGTGTTAATTTGAGGGGGTTTTTTATACCCTCTCCAAAATAACCCCCTCTAAATAAGATTTTTTTTGTAGTGGTTTATTACTTTAATTAAGTAGTTTGACATGTAAGTGTGATGAATTCTGTGTGGTGATGCTGATTTAATTAACTTAAGGTTTCTGAATGGATTTGAGTTGCATGTAAATTTGACTGCTTCAATGTGACATTGTGAAATTGTGTTTTTGAACTGAATTGAATGATGTGTAATATGTTATTGATCATACTAGATAAGGTTAATCTGTTATGAGAGTGATTAGTTAAAGAGTTAAGTGAATTATCCTGTTTTAAGCTAATCTAGAGGAAGTGAGGTAGTGAAAATGAGAAATTGGGATTGTGGGCTCAATTGGTCTGTTGGGACAGTTTGGGTAAGTCAAATATTACTTGTTTGAGTCATAAAAATGGTAAAAAACATGTTCAAAGTGGTAGATGGGGATTTAAGTCCTTAAGTTGATGAATTTGATGTTCTAGAGTAGGAAGTGATCCATAAACACTTTAGATTGATGTTATGAAGGTTTAGAATCACTTAGTCAAGTCTAATTAGGTATATAAAACAATTTAGGAGTGTTTGAAGTTGGGAAAAATATATAGAATTGGTAATTGGGGTTTGAGTTGCATAATTCTTCAGATTTTGGTTCTCTAGATTATGCAGACTCGTTGTGCAAATGGATTCACACAGTGAATAGACGCGTTGTGCGAATGGTTTAAGAGGTTTGCTCTTTGTTTGATGATATGTATGGCGAATCAAGGCGTTATGCGACTGGTTGGGGTCTGGGACTACTGCCAATTTTTATTCGAATAGCGAATAGGTGCGCTCTACGAGTGTTTAGGGAGTTTGAGCCACTGCCTGGGGCTCTCGCATAGCGATTTGGGGCGCTATGCGAGGGGTTTGAGGTCTGATACAATTAGGAGTTTATTCGCATAGTGAGTTTAAATCGTTGTCCGAATGGTTATGAGGGGTGAGTCTCTATTTGAGGATTCGCACAATGAGTTGGGTTGCTGTGCGAGAAACCTCTAGATTCGCTATGCGAATGTATGCGTTGTGCGAATGGTCCAAGTTTTAGTTCACTCTTTTCTTTTAGTCTTAAGTTGACTTAAATGAATTGTTGAGTGCATTATGAAGTATCTTTGAGTTTGTTTTACATTACATAATTAATTATTGTTATGAGTTATGTCTAAAGTGAAAGTATGTGATTTCAAAGTATGGTTGATGGACGTAATTCCATGATCCTCACGGAGAGGTTACATGGTGGTGCCCTATGTTGTGATCCAAAGTGAATCTCTTGTTGAGATTCAAGTATGTTTAGAATGAATGTAGGAGCTCAGTATTGGGGGTTATCTTGAAACTCCAATGGTCTTTCATTCTCAAGTAGAGATGATTGATCCATGTCGTGAGGAGTAGCAGGAGGTCTTAGTCTTGGGGGCTTCCAGTATGCTCCAAAGCGTGGTACACACTAACCTCGTGAGAAGTGGTAGGGTGAAACCCATTGACAATGGCTTTGCAAAGCAGTAGAAGCCACCACGAGTGCACAACTCGCCATAGCTCGACAATCATTCTAAGTTCGGACAGTCAAAGTCAGTGTAGTGTCATGTATGAAGAGTTTATGTGATGTGATTGAATATGTATGATTGTATGAAACTTAGTAAATGAATATATGATTAATCTTTGTTTAAAACTAGCTTACCCTATTGTGTGCTTGTGTTTTGTATGTATTGGTATTCTTTCTTTTGCAATGATCATCCTATGGGTGTGAGCAGAGGGAGATGAGGTGTCTCTGGAGCATGCGTTGGACAGAGGTGATACTGCTGAGTAGTTAGTTTTAGTTTGATCTTGTAGATAGTTTTGAGTATCTTATTGTATATATAAAGTTTTAAATTTATAGTTGTTTTTGAATAACTGTAAAGAAAATATTTTATATTATAAGTTGGATAACTGTTTTATCTTATCATGTATGTGATAATTCTTTTCTATAGTTTATATTATATTATGGGTTGTTAGAGTGTTTATATAAACTCTAGTGACAAAATATATTTAATATATGTTAAATTATTTGTCATTGATAAAAAAAATGTTGGTATAAGCTATCCTAACGTAAATATACGTGCTTAAATTTTCTCTGAAATTAATATTAAAATTATGTGTAAGTATTTGTTAAATAATACTGACATCTGTCACGCTTCAGAAAAACGTGCACAGTGGAGTCCACGTGGCAGGCGCAGGGCGAGCCACCTCAGCCCGCACATGGGCGACAGCAGCGCCTGGCATCCACTGACGGATGCCAGCTGTCGCACGCCAAGCTGATCTGAGCGCAGTGGGAACGTGCGTCCGGCATAGTGGAATACACGTGTCTGCCTAGGAGTGGACGTCCGGCATCTACAGTCAGAACGAACGTGCGCTCGGCGTGGTGGAGTCCAGGTGTTCGCTCGGGAGTGGACGACCGTCCGTTGTAGGCTACTGAGGCATAGTGGAGTGCGCTGGTGGGTGCGGACGTGTGCTGGCGGAGTGCGGACGTGCGCTGGCAGGGTGGAAAGCAAATCTGAGAATTTCTGAAATACTCTCCACCCTCTGCACGCACCCCTCTTTCCTTCATTTCGGAAACACAAATTCTCTCCTCCTTCTCTCTACACCTGAACCTCTTTCTCTCTCTAAGGAACCACCACTCAAACCTCCTCCGTTCCACACTCCGGCAAGATTGAAGGACGCTTGGCGTAGGAGTTCCAGAGAGAACGTTCGGCTGGTGATGCTGGTAGGTTCTTTCCTTCCTCTCTGACGTTCGTCCTTCATGCATGAAAACTATGTTTGAATTGTACGTTCGTTATTCTCTTAGAGTAGTGTGGTTATGACTTTTGGTGTTGGGGTCGTTCGCTCGCACAGTGGATTAACGAGCGTTGGCAAGTAGGATTTGAGTGGAGAAGCGTTTGTGTGCGTCTGTGAACGTTCGGTCATTTCCAGGTAAGGGAAGCTTACTTAATTTAACTGTTTTTGATGTATGTTATGTGTAAACGTTCGTTATTTTGACTGTATGAAGTTGTTATGATTGGGTTATGTGAACGTTCGTTTTTATGGAATGAAAATGATATATGACTATGTTACATGTGATGCATGAGATGCTGGGTGGAATAGAATATATGAAATCTGAGATTTTGGGTTGATATGAAAGAATGAAAGTATGTGATTTCAATGAGATTTTGAACTGGAATGTATATGGAATGAAATAATAAAACACTCCCCTGTAATTACGTACGTTCATTGCTGAACGGTCTCTGACCGTTCGGTTTTTCTGATGAAAATAACAGAAGTGGGATTCGTTCATTTGGATCGATCCCTTGTTGAGGACGAGCGTCCTCGTGTCTAAAGTCTACTAGCGTTCGGTTTCACACCGAGCGTTCGTCCTGGTGCTCGCTTGAAATATAGAGCGTTCGTCCTTTCGTGTGCTCGGGTTGAATATGAGCGTTTGTTCAAATTGGAGTTCGGTCTCATACCGAACGTTCGTTCAAATTGGAGTTCGGTCTCGTACCGAACGTTCGTCAAAATTGGCGTTCGGTCTCAGATTGAGCGCTCGATCTAATTGGTGCTCGGTCTCACACTGAGCGTTCGTCCTGATGGTGCTCGGTTTGAAATGAGCGTTCGTCCTAATAGTGCTCGGTTTTGAGCTGAGCGTTCGTCCTAATAGTGCTCGGTTTTGAGCTGAGCGT
Organism: Vigna angularis; assembly: GCF_016808095.1. NCBI lineage: Eukaryota > Viridiplantae > Streptophyta > Magnoliopsida > Fabales > Fabaceae > Vigna > Vigna angularis. Next base: position 23,408,444 of record NC_068978.1, on the reverse strand, counting down.
TCGTCCTAATAGTGCTCGGTTTTGAGCTGAACGTTCGTCCTAATAGTGCTCGGTATTATTTTGAGCGCTCGTTCTCTGAACGTAACTGTTTCTCTGCCGTTCGTACTTTAATACGAACGAGCGTTCTTTTGGTCTCGCTGACAGCGTTCGTCCAGTGAACAGTACCTGACTTGCATTTTTCTGAACTTAAACCGTTCGTTCTTCGATTCGAACGAGCGTCTTTCGGTCTCACTTTTGGCGTTTGTTCTTTGATCCGACGAGCGTTCTTTTGGTCTCGCTGATAGCGTTCGTCCTCGTTCCCCTTGTGATGGAACGTTTGGTATTTAAATGATGAATAGTTCATGATGAACAGTAAATGATGAATAGTAAAATGACAAATATTAAATGATGAAGATTGCATGAGATGAATGGAAATATTGTGACTTTTGAAAGAACGTTCCTTTTTAATGGCTTCCTTATGAATGATGAAAATGATTATGGATTGATGAATAATGAATGATGAACAGTATTTGCGATGATATGAAAGTTATGAATATTGAACGAGCGTTCCAGGCAGGAACGACTCATGGTTGAATGTTGAAAGTTGTAAAGTATGACTGTGGATAGTTAATGCTGGCTGTTCATCCTGATGTTCCGTGAGTGCTTGTTCTCAAGTAGAGGACGCACATCATGCGTGGGAATGGCAGGAGGTCCTTAGTCCATAAGTTAACGTGGGCGACGTAAGAACGGACTAACCTCGGGTGGCAGCTGATGAGGATGCCAGTTACCACACCACCCGGGTGCGTGAACGCCTGTAACTACGCAGATTTCATACAGTCCGGACAGTCAGTCGTGTTGAGTTTTATTTTGTACATGCGTTAAATTATGTGATGTATGATGAATGCGTACGTTGATATGTATGTGTGAAATGAACTGTTTGCTGGAAATTATATGTTGATGCATGAGTTAAATTACGTAAGCTTACCCTTTCGTTTTCCTTGTGTTGTCCTTTGTCCTTGTACGTCCGTCTTGTCATTGCGATGATCATCCGTGTGGATGTGAGCAGAGGGAGACGAGCGTTTAGAAGAGTTGCTGGAAGAGGAGAATCTGATAGATGTGGAAGTGAAGACCGAACAGTGTGACCGCTCGGCCAGTAGTGTATTTTTATTGAACTGAGTGGTTGTTCGATCACCTCTTGTTTTCGTTTAAGTTTAAATTCGACCGTTCGGTAATTGTTCTGTAAACCGTTCGGTCAGCTTTCTTGTACGTTCGGTTTGTTCGTTCGTAACTCTTGTGGAGAAGTGCGGTTTTAAGCACTCGTCATTATTGTTGAAGTTGCACTCAAGGACGTTCGTCTTTGCGCGTTCGTTCATTTGAAAGTTTTAAAATTTTCAAATTTCTAGTGGAAAACTATTTTGAAATATTATTAAATGTGATTTTCTAAATTTATAGTTTTGGCTGTATTTTTGGGATGTCACATTAGTGGTATCAGAGCAGTTTTGTTCCTTAAGGAACACTGTAGGTTATGAGCATACTATGCTTGTGTTGTGTGCTCAATAATTGTTTGATGGGTTATTCTAAACTCTTTAAGCTTGGCTAACGTTCGTCTTCTCTATTTATCAGAGACAACTAATGGCATCAAGACCACACCCTCAACCTATCGAGCGTGATGCGTCTGACCATATCAGACTACTGGAATCTGTAATAGAGGCACTCCAGCAACAGAACACTGCTTTAGTACAACAGAATATGGCCGCCCTACAGAGTTTAGAGGCTATAAGAGCACACTCTGAAGCTACCCAAAGACAACTGATGGAGATCATAGAAATCACTAGGAACATTATCGGAGCATTCACTTCCTCTGGGGATCACAGGACCGAGTTGAGTTTGGAGTGTTTCTGTCATCATCATCCAGCTAAGTTCACTGAGAAGTGTCTCCCTGATGAGGTGGATAGGACTCAAGTATTAGAGAAGAGTGTGACGGAATTGGAACAGCACAAGGAACAACAACAGCAGACAACAAGAGAAGCCATATCCTCAAGGAACAATGATGATCCAAGGAGGACACCTTACGATCATTCGGTATCACCATCTGCTTCTGGTGGGTTGCTATCGCAATGTTTGGTGACTGCCGGTCGGTCTGGACAGAAAAAGGACGTAAAATGTTTTAAGTGTGGAGGACCACACTTCCGATCATCGTGTCCGCAGTTGTTAGGGGTAAAGACCTGTATTCATTGTGGGAGGAACGGACACCTAAAGCGCGAGTGTAATATGGGAGGACAAACGGTGACGAAGCCATCAAATACTTGGAGAAATCAACCAGGGAGTGGTGGCCAAGCACAGGCGAACGGTCGAGTGATGCCATAACGGGCGCTGGAATATCACGTTTAGGTACGTTCGTCACCAATATCTGTTTTTATTATTTGGAAAGCCATGTTTGTGTGTTGTATGATTCGGGGATGACACACTCCTTCATTTCGAAGGCGTGCGTTGGGGATTTGGGTATAGCCGAACGCAAAATGTAGTTCGACTTGATAGTATCAACCCCAGCAGCGGGTGAGGTTAGGACGTCTACTGTATGTGTTAAATGTCCTATAGAGGTTGAAGGACGTAACTATAAGGTAAACCTCATCTGCCTACCCCTAAAGGATTTAGAAGTGATCCTAGGAATGAATTGGTTGACTATCAACCGTATTCTTTTTGACTGTGGTCAAAAATAGTTGGTGTTTTCCGACCCACATGGTTTAGAGCTAATTGCGAACAAGGAAGTCTTGACGGATGTTAGTAATGGAGCCGTGTGTTTTGTAGTATTAATTCAACAGAAATTGTGATATACGAGTTCGGGTATCTCAAATTCAATTATGCTACTTTATTGGTTATATTCTCTGACGCGGTTAGTGGTATAATGTGTGTAGATACTTGAAGGATATAATTTTTTTTTTTTACTCTTGTTTCATATTTGGAACAATATAAGAATGTGTTAGTTTAAGAGTATAAAGAGGAGAGTTATATTCGAAGAAAGTAAATCTTATTTTTAGAAATAAGACAAATACCATATAATTCATTAATTTAGGCCTTTAAGGCCATGAAGACTACACATATTTTTCAAACCTCATAAGTTATAACCAGATACCATAATGTTCGTGTGAAAATGGTACCACACACGTTAAACGGGCAAACATAAAAAGTAAAGCAGATAAATATTACAGTCCATAAAATACGCAAATAAGCAAATAAACAAAAGCAAATAAAAGATGTTCGGGGTTCGATCAATGCTGATCGTTAATATTACAGACCATTAAATAATAATATTTAGTGAAAAAATTCTCGAGCTGGTTGTGGTGGTCTAAGGGAGAGCTCCGTCGAGGGAGCTCTGGTTCGGAATGGGAGAAGCATGGGTAGAGGGATCTGTCGTTCGTCTCTGTCGTCGTCAATGATGATCGGAACGGGGAACAAGTTCAGCAACCTCGGCGCCCTCATAATTACCCAGTCATATTCTTCCAACAAAGAAAATTGTGTCAATAATGGAGAAGGAAGAGTAAAATTCAAACCAAAAATAGTGGTAATTAGGGTTCTTACCATACATGTACAGCGGTAGCTGAGAAAATACGGTGCCAGTGGGGTCTAATTCCGCTTGCCAGCGCCTGACCCGGTTACCATGATTGTTGAACCAGCAGTGTACATTATATTCACTAACTTCTCCGAAAGCCCTTAGTCGAGACGCAATCTCGACAACTTGGGCTCTGCTGGGATGTGTGACCCCGTAGTTGAAGATATTGGTCATCATTTTGACCTGACCATCAGTAGGTTTCCACCGCTGACTGGTGTACCTCTCCATCTCCATCTCATTCATCTTCCTCTCAAAATATTTCTAAAGCATAATGAAATAATAAAATAAAATAAAAAAGGGCAAAAACAGAACAAAAATATTCAGTGTTTTCTTTATTTGTTTTGTTCCCTTTTAGGTTCTTTTGTCCAGCCAATCATTGTTGTTTTAGTGTCCAGTCTCAGATCTGTTTCACGGTCCTCGCAAAGGTTCCTAAACGGATCTATGTCAATTTGTCCATGTCTGGTTCATACAAATAAATTTCTCGTTTTAAAGTTTTCTGTTTTTATGGGGTACGTGGCGTTGTTCTACCCGATTGTCTCTGCCATACCTTCAAACGAAGGGAGATTAACGTCTGGTTTCCAGCCGATATACCCCTTATCTTTGTTAAGACAGTGTGTTCTTAGTTTTAGTTAATAAAAGGAAAATAGAAGAAGAAGAAAGTAAATGCAGGAGCATAAGTAAAAATAACAAGTGGAAAGTAAAGAAGAAGGCAGAAAATAATTGCGGGAAATAAAAGCTCAGAAAAAGAAAAAGAAAAGTACATGAAAGGAAGCAGAAAGAAGAAAGGAAAGAAAAGAAGCGAGAAGTAAAGAAGAAGGAGAAGCTGAGTAAAGGAAAAGAAGAGATAAGAGAAAAGAAGTACTTACTCGAGTCGGAGCAAAGCTCTGGAACTTCAAGATCGAAGCTTACCGGAAGACTCTCCGATCTACCACACTCAGTTGTTCAGATCTCGCAAAGTTTTCACACTCAGAACCCTCGATGCTCAGATCTCACTTTCTCACTATCTCTCTCTCTCTCACGTGCTCTGAAAATCTCAGCGTTTCGAAGTGTCGCCTAACGCGGCTAACGCCTTACTTATAGCCAAAGAACCTCACTGTGCTCACAGTTCCGGTCATGTATACCGGAACCTTCAATAGTAGCGGTTAAAAAAAAAAAATATATATATATATATATATATATATATATATATTTAGTATGCGATTTTATCACATTTTGGGAGTATGAAATATTTAAATTATAGAGGATCTCTTGCTATGAGGTTGAGTGTAAATACGCCCTGGTTTTGGTGTGAGTTATGTGATGTGCATGATGATCCAAAATTATCTCCTCGTATGAGTGGTTGAAGTTGCCCTGATAAGCTCTTTGAGTGGTGGGAACTACCAGGATGGGTTTATTATGTGAGTAGTGGGAGGCAACACTACACATCAGGATGTGCTTAGACTTCGACAATCTCTTTTATAAAGTGATGAGAATAACGCTGGAAATACAACCCGTTAGAATTAAAGATAGCATCACTAAAATACTACAAAGCAGTCAGATTGGTAAAAATCATATGGGACTAGAAGAAGGTCGACTCTACTTGGGAAGTGGAAGATGCTATGAAGGACTTATATCCTCATCTGTTCGATTCCCCGTCCTAATTTTCGAGGACGAAAATTTTTGTAGTTGGAGGGAATGTCACGCTTCAGAAAAACGTGCACAGTGGAGTCCACGTGGCAGGCGCAGGGCGAGCCACCTCAGCCCGCACATGGGCGACAGCAGCGCCTGGCATCCACTGACGGATGCCAGCTGTCGCACGCCAAGCTGATCTGAGCGCAGTGGGAACGTGCGTCCGGCGTAGTGGAATACACGTGTCTGCCTAGGAGTGGACGTCCGGCATCTACAGTCAGAACGAACGTGCGTTCGGCGTGGTGGAGTCCAGGTGTTCGCTCGGGAGTGGACGACCGTCCGTTGTAGGCTACTGAGGCATAGTGGAGTGCGCTGGTGGGTGCGGACGTGTGCTGGCGGAGTGCGGACGTGCGCTGGCAGGGTGGAAAGCAAATCTGAGAATTTCTGAAATACTCTCCACCCTCTGCACGCACCCCTCTTTCCTTCATTTCGGAAACACAAATTCTCTCCTCCTTCTCTCTACACCTGAACCTCTTTCTCTCTCTAAGGAACCACCACTCAAACCTCCTCCGTTCCACACTCCGGCAAGATTGAAGGACGCTTGGCGTAGGAGTTCCAGAGAGAACGTTCGGCTGGTGATGCTGGTAGGTTCTTTCCTTCCTCTCTGACGTTCGTCCTTCATGCATGAAAACTATGTTTGAATTGTACGTTCGTTATTCTCTTAGAGTAGCGTGGTTATGACTTTTGGTGTTGGGGTCGTTCGCTCGCACAGTGGATTAACGAGCGTTGGCAAGTAGGATTTGAGTGGAGAAGCGTTTGTGTGCGTCTGTGAACGTTCGGTCATTTCCAGGTAAGGGAAGCTTACTTAATTTAACTGTTTTTGATGTATGTTATGTGTAAACGTTCGTTATTTTGACTGTATGAAGTTGTTATGATTGGGTTATGTGAACGTTCGTTTTTATGGAATGAAAATGATATATGACTATGTTACATGTGATGCATGAGATGCTGGGTGGAATAGAATATATGAAATCTGAGATTTTGGGTTGATATGAAAGAATGAAAGTATGTGATTTCAATGAGATTTTGAACTGGAATGTATATGGAATGAAATAATAAAACACTCCCCTGTAATTACGTACGTTCATTGCTGAACGGTCTCTGACCGTTCGGTTTTTCTGATGAAAATAACAGAAGTGGGATTCGTTCATTTGGATCGATCCCTTGTTGAGGACGAGCGTCCTCGTGTCTAAAGTCTACTAGCGTTCGGTTTCACACCGAGCGTTCGTCCTGGTGCTCGCTTGAAATATAGAGCGTTCGTCCTTTCGTGTGCTCGGGTTGAATATGAGCGTTTGTTCAAATTGGAGTTCGGTCTCATACCGAACGTTCGTTCAAATTGGAGTTCGGTCTCGTACCGAACGTTCGTCAAAATTGGCGTTCGGTCTCAGATTGAGCGCTCGATCTAATTGGTGCTCGGTCTCACACTGAGCGTTCGTCCTGATGGTGCTCGGTTTGAAATGAGCGTTCGTCCTAATAGTGCTCGGTTTTGAGCTGAGCGTTCGTCCTAATAGTGCTCGGTTTTGAGCTGAGCGTTCGTCCTAATAGTGCTCGGTTTTGAGCTGAACGTTCGTCCTAATAGTGCTCGGTATTATTTTGAGCGCTCGTTCTCTGAACGTAACTGTTTCTCTGCCGTTCGTACTTTAATACGAACGAGCGTTCTTTTGGTCTCGCTGACAGCGTTCGTCCAGTGAACAGTACCTGACTTGCATTTTTCTGAACTTAAACCGTTCGTTCTTCGATTCGAACGAGCGTCTTTCGGTCTCACTTTTGGCGTTTGTTCTTTGATCCGACGAGCGTTCTTTTGGTCTCGCTGATAGCGTTCGTCCTCGTTCCCCTTGTGATGGAACGTTTGGTATTTAAATGATGAATAGTTCATGATGAACAGTAAATGATGAATAGTAAAATGACAAATATTAAATGATGAAGATTGCATGAGATGAATGGAAATATTGTGACTTTTGAAAGAACGTTCCTTTTTAATGGCTTCCTTATGAATGATGAAAATGATTATGGATTGATGAATAATGAATGATGAACAGTATTTGCGATGATATGAAAGTTATGAATATTGAACGAGCGTTCCAGGCAGGAACGACTCATGGTTGAATGTTGAAAGTTGTAAAGTATGACTGTGGATAGTTAATGCTGGCTGTTCATCCTGATGTTCCGTGAGTGCTTGTTCTCAAGTAGAGGACGCACATCATGCGTGGGAATGGCAGGAGGTCCTTAGTCCATAAGTTAACGTGGGCGACGTAAGAACGGACTAACCTCGGGTGGCAGCTGATGAGGATGCCAGTTACCACACCACCCGGGTGCGTGAACGCCTGTAACTACGCAGATTTCATACAGTCCGGACAGTCAGTCGTGTTGAGTTTTATTTTGTACATGCGTTAAATTATGTGATGTATGATGAATGCGTACGTTGATATGTATGTGTGAAATGAACTGTTTGCTGGAAATTATATGTTGATGCATGAGTTAAATTACGTAAGCTTACCCTTTCGTTTTCCTTGTGTTGTCCTTTGTCCTTGTACGTCCGTCTTGTCATTGCGATGATCATCCGTGTGGATGTGAGCAGAGGGAGACGAGCGTTTAGAAGAGTTGCTGGAAGAGGAGAATCTGATAGATGTGGAAGTGAAGACCGAACAGTGTGACCGCTCGGCCAGTAGTGTATTTTTATTGAACTGAGTGGTTGTTCGATCACCTCTTGTTTTCGTTTAAGTTTAAATTCGACCGTTCGGTAATTGTTCTGTAAACCGTTCGGTCAGCTTTCTTGTACGTTCGGTTTGTTCGTTCGTAACTCTTGTGGAGAAGTGCGGTTTTAAGCACTCGTCATTATTGTTGAAGTTGCACTCAAGGACGTTCGTCTTTGCGCGTTCGTTCATTTGAAAGTTTTAAAATTTTCAAATTTCTAGTGGAAAACTGTTTTGAAATATTATTAAATGTGATTTTCTAAATTTATAGTTTTGGCTGTATTTTTGGGATGTCACAACATCTTTATATGTTTATTGTAGTTATGGGTGAAAAAAATGGTATATGCAAGTATGTGCCGTTAAAATATTAAATGAATACTAAATAAATATTTTTAATGATATTTGTAATTAGTGGGTATGAATATTTAATAATGTGAGATGTTCATGGTAATTAATTTGTAGATATCTATTATCCATTAATAATTAATAGTAAATTTTATTTGAGTATTTTTTTTTAAAAAAAAATTAAGTGATCAAAATAAAAAGTTTTTTAAAAAATAAATATTAATCATCGAAGAATGATTTAAAATTTGATTTATATATTTATTTCTTTATATAGACCTGTTCTGGTCTAGAATTGAGATTCTAGACGGAAGAAAAAAAAATGCATTGTCTGATTCAAAACTAAATGTACTTTTAAGTTAGAAAATTCAAGCATTTAGACCTATGATCAATTTATAACCTTAAAGATTCCAAATCATATATATCTCCAAACTCCTAAAGATTAAAGATTTTTTTTTTCCTAAAATAACTCATAAGAGGAAACTTGTATCCCAATATATATATATATATATATATATATATATATATATATATATATATATATATATATATATATATATATATATATATATATATCATAAACCACTCATATAATAATATTGTAGTTAAAGATGTTATAATAAGATTACAGTTATCCTAAAATAACTATAAAATTTAAAGCTTTACCGAAGTTCTACAAAATTCCAAAACTCTAAACTTAATTGATCGGTGGTAATTCAGTATTTACAAAATTTGACTAAACGGTTCAAGCCAAAACTAAAAACGTAATATGACTGAACGGTCATATTTTAAACTGCAGGATTTTCATTCTCCAACTCTTGCTCCAGCATACACTCCACATCATTTGCTCACATCCAAAGGTGATCATCGCAAGAGAGAAAACCGAATGGGAACATGGACAAAACAGGAAATAAGGATAAGCTAATGTAATTTAGTTATGCAAACATACATACAATTCGTACAAGTACAACTAATGCATAACTGAATACTCCAACATACCAAAACAAGTACATATATGCATATACAAATGAACACTATACTTCATGCATAAACCGTACACCTGACTTAACCATCCGGATTGTATGAATATGTAGCTTGAGGTCGTTCATGCACTCAGGTGATGTAGTAACTAGAAAACCATTAGCTGCCACCCGAGGTTAGTCCGTTATAACTCACCCAAGAACCTATGGGCTAGGACCTTCTACCATTCTCACACAATGCCTTACCCATCTCTACTTGAGAATTGGTAATCATCAGAAAATCAAGATGAATTCCGTGAATTTCACTATCCATATTCATACTATAACACCACTTTGATACACTTTTCACTTGAGACCTTTACCACTTCAATACACTTGTTACTAAGACATTCCTCCTTTGAATTCTCTTCCACATTACTTGAAACATATGCCTTGTTTGAAATATCAATACAATTTCCCATACTCAGTAGATCAATACAACTATCTTAACCCATCAAAGTCATATAGTGATAATAGCATTTAAAGACCAAATATTCATTCATAGTAGAAAACCAAACGTCACCAACACAAACTCCTAGTACGACCGAACGGAAATATAAACTTAACCTATGAACAAGACCGGACGGAAAACACTCCCCATATGTGAACATGATCGAACGATCATTTAAAGAGTAAGACCCAAACAAGAGTCGAACAATATTGACTTAGACCGAACACTATTGGCTTAGGCCGAACACTAAGAACTTAGGCCGAACACTATTAACTTAGTACAAATATGATATTGAGCACTAGTATAAGAACGAGCGCTCATAAGAGACCACACAACCCAATAATACCGATCGCTAATACTATCATAAATGCTAGTACAAAATCGAGCACTACCAAGACAGTACATGACCGAGCGGTCAATAACAGTTAAAACCTATGATAGACCGAACGCTGTTTAAAATCAAATGTTATGTTTAGACTGACTGCTATATTCACCTGAATATCAATATAAGACCGATCGGTCATTAACTAAGGATCCACAAAAGTAGAACTCAATTAAGACCGAGCACCAATACCAACCGAGTACTACCAAAAACGAGTGTTAACACATAGTACTATTAATAATGAACGCTAAACCTATATACGACTACTAACAAACGATAATACACACCCTAAGACTGTCAATATTAAACAGAGCGACACTTAACCAGATTATCACTACAAAACCGAATACCGTTTAAACCCGATTACAAGACCAGACTGATCGTTCTATACCGATCGCTCGATTTTCTACAAAACTTACAGAACCTCTCAACCACCTTACAAGTTTTGTCCAAACACATAATATTGCATACAATTCCATCAAACATACAATTATTCATACATGCACACATTCAAACAGAGATTCCAACCACAACCACAAAAAAACATAATTAAATTACTAGCTTCCCTTACCTCTTAACTGGACAGAGAACTTTCAGTGCATAAACTTGTTCACCACCAAAAGTCTTAGAAACCTAAGGTTCACTGATTGATGAAACTAGACCAAACAAAAGACCATAAATGTGATCAGAATTTACTAGAAGGAGATAACAAACTCATGCAACCAGAAACTTGGCTTGCATGTACCAGAAAAAGACGTTCTAAGAAGAGGATAAACTTACCAGCTCAAAACCACAACTTGATCGGTGCAAAGTGAAGCCCTTGACACGAGTAAGACTCAAACGTTGCCTGATTGATGCTCGAAAGAAGAAGAAAGTGAAACTTTGTAGAAAGAAAGAAGAGAATTGTAGAGAGGGGGAGAATATGAACTCAGAAACTTAGAGAGAAGAAGTGCATACAGAGTAGAGTGACACGAAATTTGAAAAGTTTCCTTATATATTACCGTCAAAACCAATCGATCACTCCGCTACACACACCTGGCTCCCACTTTCTGCATTTCTGAATCCTTACACCTACACATGACTTCCACTCACGGCTGAATTTAAGGGTTCTTACATAACTAATAAATTAAAACCATTTATTAAAGACATGGGTGACTCAGTTTTCAACCCTATAATTTATTTCACATGAGTTATTTCTTAACTTTTCACCCGAATAGTTGTGGCGTTTTAAGCTTCATGTAGGTCAACCTTAGGACAGTAATGCAGGTACAATTTCTTAAGGACTTGACTCCTATATATTTTCGAATCTTGGCTTAATAACTTTACCATACAATGTAGATCAACTATAAGTTCTAATTTTCTTCCAAGACAAACTTAGGCTTCAACCGTCTTCATCCAACTCAGATATTACAAGGCCAATAAAATTGAAGTTATTTTAAAAGTAATTAATTTTTTAAACTTTATATATTTTGAGGTAATTCATTTATATTTGTATTTTAGAAAAACTAAATTTAATTATATTATTATTGTAGTGTAAAATCTAATCAGAACTACACTTTAAAATTAACTTTTAACCTAAATTTATATCTTACAGATTTATTTTGAAATAATTTTATTTAAAATTTTAAAAAATATATATAAAAATGTTCTTATACACCTAGATAAAAAACTGCAATTCATTGCTATCCTACTTGTACTACATGTAAGGAGAAGTAGTAAAGATGTAGTGCAATTTACTTGTTTCTGTTTAAAGTAATTGTAGAGTTGAATTTGAATGATAATAATGCGGGAATAATTCAATGGAAGTGGTCCCATATATACATTTTTTTTCTAAGACTACCTATCATTCAGTTTTCCTGTACAAAATACTCACATATTCACACTATATTGGAGACATAAATCAACATGTGAATCACGTGATTCTTTGAAAAAATAAAGAGTTAATGGTGCAATGCCATCTTGCACTGCATTTGATTTGATATGGTAATAATAATAAATCCACCAAAGTTGGGTCCTTAATTTTTTATTTTATTTGTGATTAATTATGGTTGACCAGGACTGCAGAAATGGTTAAACTAAGGTTCTTATCTTTTACATTATAGTGATGGCATTGATGAAGCTGGGAGTGCTTTGTCCACAATTGGTTTAGCTGTTAATCCTAGCCACTACCCAAGGCTTTTCAGCTTAATTAGCATTTGACCAAATCCTTCTTTAATTATACTTTTCAAGACTCTCCTCAGAGTTTTCATTACACAATTATCGACTGAAATTAGTTGGATGCATTATTATCCATTTTTTTATTATAATAATTTGAAGTCATGATAAATGTTTTCTTTCCTGTTGCTATGTAGGTAACAAAAATACGCCTTAATGTTTTTTTTTCTTAAGTTTTTATAGTAATTATTTAATTTTTTTTCAACTTCTTTTATTTAATGGAGTCTTAATATTTATTAAAAAATTAATGTCATTTTCCATTATATCAATATTAACTATAATATTGAGTCAGGAAAATTACAGAGAAGAAAAAGAAAACATAAGAAAAGAAAATATTAGGAGTAGAGGTGAGAAAAATATTCAATATTTGTTATTTTGTTAATAAAATTTTTATAAATAATAATTAAATGTTTTAATCAGATATTTGAAGGTAATGAATAACAAATAATTTAATATTTGATTATAAATGAAATCAGGTGTAAATATCATATCGTTCCTACTTACGAGTATTTAAAATTAAAATTAAATTTATATTTTGTTAGATTAAATTCTATTAAAATTAAAATTAAATTTACATTTTATTAAATTAAATTCAATTAAAATTATTATTTTTTAATTTAATTTACATTATTTTTTTATTTTTTTATAATTTTATTTTAGATTTTATTTTAAAAATTTATAAATTATTTATTTTTAAATATTTGTGGATATCCACAATATTTTTAAAATCCGATTATATTTTATAAATGAATTTTCAATGGAGATGAATAAAGAATCTAATTTTCTATTATGAGTTGAGTACTATAAATATTGTTTGTGATCCAACTTATTATCATTCTAAATACTTAATTAGAATAAATATGTATTACCATTGTGATAAGAAAAAATATTTAAAGAATATTACAATACCTTTTAAACTCTTCTTTATAGTTTAAATCTTTAAATCATGATTCTAACTTTTTATTAAAAAAATTACTAATTTATCCATTTTATTCTTCTTGTCTAAGAAAGACTTACATATCATAAACAAAGAAAACAAAGACTTTGCTGTTAAAGAAAAAAGACAATGAAAAAAAAATTCTTGGAGAAAAAAAAAACAACAACCTTTGAAAATAAATAACACATATTAAATAATTTATCTTTTTCTTTCTTTTTGTCGGGATAGATATAGACATTTCTATACTTTTTGTATGAGATTTTTATTCTTATAAATATAAAAATGGTTAACTATACTTTTTAATCTTTAAATTTGAATATAGAATTAAAATTCATTTATATGTTTTAAATTTTGATATATTTTATTTTTCAAACTTTAAAAATAAATAATATAATCTTTTTAATTTATGTTAATTTCTTTTATGTATTAATGTTTCAGACTATTTTTTTATGAATGTATAAAAAAATGTAAATAACTTAATTACGAACCTGAAATCACCTTTAACACTTAAAAACTTTAATATAATTGAGTTAAAAAAATTATATCTATTTATCTTTTAAGTTTTAAAACTAAATTAAATCAAAATTTATTATAAAAACAAATGTTAATTTTATGTCAAACTTTAAAATTTAAAAACATATTTAATTCAAACAAAAATATATGATTACTTTAAATTGCATAATTATTTAATAACATTAACGTTGGTTTAATATAAACAACCACAATAACTTTTTAAAATAAATATTAAAATTAAGTTGAGTAAAAAAAGTTGGAAATATTATTAAATTATTAATACAAATATTAAAATTGAAAGAGATATTGAAAGAAAGAATAAAATAAAATAAACGGTGAGAAAACCAAATCTCCACCACAAGAAAACGAAACAAATATGCATTATTAAGTTCACAATACAATAAAATAGAATAAGGAAGAAAATTCAGATATGTGGTAGAAAACATCATTAGGATTTTCTTATAAATTATTAGTAATGAGCCACTGGGAGGGAGTGGTAGTTTTCTATGACAGGTGTCGTAAAAGTTTGGATTAAACAATTAAAAATTTACACACGGTACTACAAGATTTATAATAAAAAAAGAAGCTATTGATTAAAAAATATTCAATTTAATATAGCAAGCATATTTCTATTTTATATATTTATTTATTCTACAGCTTTTATAAAATTTATGATTAATATTACTATAAACTATCACATCTTAATTAAATTTATATTGTAAAATTTAAGAATTATGTTATCAGATGAAACAATTTATTGAAAATACAAAAAAAGAACATAATATGACATGTTCAAAATATTATAAAACAAAATTTCTTGCAGAAATTGAAAATAATTTTTGTAATTTCTTAATTAACAATTTTCGATATATTTTTTTAAAAGTAATCATTTCAAAATCACTTATTTTAAATTTAGACACCATAGATTTTTTAAATTGAGTCAATAATACTGACTTTTCATTCGTGTTGTACATATCATAGTAGGAAAAAAAATTAAAATATTTGAGATATCATCAAAATCAATCAGTTATAAATTATGACTCTAATAAGGCACTCTTGTGTTGACTCAAGATAAAATAATATATAAAGACTTATATTTAAATATTTGAAATTATAAATATATGTTATCGAAATAAATATACGAAGTTTTAAAAAAAATTACATAATATAAATACCTCATACATATGAAAACCGTACAAGAAAATGGAAAAAGCAAGATATTTTGTTAGATTTACAAGTGACATAAAATAGGCTTTTATTTATTGTCAGTTTATACAATACAATGTATGATATGGACGCGTAAGTCGATTTTGTCATATTCAGTGTAGAAGAACCAACTTTTGTATCAATCGTAACCGACATAAATTTTTTTAAAATACTTTTTATTTTCATCAAACGAAAACTTTTAAACTGGAAAAATTAACTAATTCAACAAATCAACCAAATGTATAATATAAAATATTTCTAACTAAAGTTTGAATGAAATGATTTAATTTAATTTAAATAATCTAATATGGTAATTAATGATAAATTTAATCGTCAGGAGAAGATAAATTACATGTGTTATTTATATTAGAGAAGATAGATTAGTTATTATTGTGTTATTTATATGATGTTTTCTTAGGGTAATGAGATTTGATTTTGTCTAAAATGTTGAGTCGGTATTTTCTGCTACAAATTTACTTGCTAAACTCTAAAGTTTTCAACTTATTGATGTGTGCTCTTTCAGAAGAAAAATGCAGGAAGGTCCATGTTTACCACGGAGAAAAAGAAATGTGGGATACCTTGGTCATCATGTACGAGGATCAAACAAAGTCAAAAGAAATAAGTTGAATTTGTTGACAAGTAAGTATGAAAGGTTTTCTATGCTTGAAAATGAAAACATTCAAAGCATGTTTAGTAGATTCCAAACGATCCTAAACGAGTTGAAGTCCTTGGGAAAGCCATATCAGAACTTCAATCACATTGACAAAATCTTGCGAAGTCTTCCCAAGAAATGGAGACCTTAGGTCACAACTCTGTGTACGTCAAAGAATCTAGACAGGATGAGTCTAGATGAGCTGGTAGGGATATTAAAACTTTTCTGTGCATGTAAAAATTTATGTAATCAACGTATAACACTCCTTGAACATAGAAATAACCTAAAAGATAAAGTAAATATGTTTAGGAATAATGTTAATGTTGATAAGGGGAGAAATATAAGTGTTAAACTCAATCCCTGATGTGTTTGATTTTTTATGATGACAACACATATATGTTTGCATGACAACACAAAAATGTTTCTTTATGATTCTTTATGAATTGATACATATGTTGATTGGTCTGCATACTTAATGTGTTCATAATTTTGTTGTTCACATTTAAAGATCATCTTAATTTTCCAGAAAGAGTAAAAGAAAAGAGATTTTACTGTATACCAATTCAACCCACACCCCCCCCCCCCCTCCCCCACCCCACCCCACCCTCTCTTGGTAAGAGAAACAAGACATATCTTTTCTTACAGTTAACACTCTTCAACAAAAAGTCAATAGTCTTATGTTGGAGTTGAGTGTCACTCAAAATGAAAAGAAAATAACTAGGGCTGAAATTAAAACACCTTTAGATATTTCAATAGTAGATAAGGATGTTGAAGTCATAGAATCCCTTAGCATGAAAACAATACTCTCACAAAAATTCTAAGTAGAACTCTTGAGGGAAATGATAGGTTATATCTTTTGTTAAGAGAAAGTAGACATCCATCTAACAAACAAAGTCTAGGTTACAGAAAACCCTATACAAAGCATGTAAATAAATCTAACCCTATTAGTTTTAGTAAGATAGGTGATGGAAACTCATTTAGGGAATTCCATTCAAAGGAGTACCAACTAAAGCTAAGGCTAAGAAAGGAAAGTGAAGAAGGACTTTTAAAGGCTCTATCTTGATTTTCTTTCTCTAAGTCTTAGAAAGATTATCTTTAATACGTTTGTACGTTGTTTTGTAGGGTAGGAAATCATGGATCAACTAGCCAAGAAGCTTGATTAAATCAAGCAGCAAGAAAACATCAAGAATGGAGAAACAAGCCAAATCTTCACTTAGAGGAATGTTGAAATCTTCACTTGCATGCATAAAGGCATTGTCCAGCTGTCCAACAAGCTGCTTTGGAACCCCACATGAGTCACATTCCAACAATCAACTTGGTTGAAGTTGATGAAGCTTGGGCCTAACAGAGGGGGTTTGCGTTCATCTGAAGATGCACTATGTAAGACCCATAAAATATATATATATATTTCTAATAGTAATTTTTAGCATTTTATTAGTAATAATAATTTTAATGGATAGAAAAATGTAAATTTTTGGATATAAAATTATAGTAATTCTAGAGGGAGAGCTTCAAAATTTTGATAACTTATTTAGGATTTTTTTAGAAAAGTGAATAGTGAATAGTAAATAGTAAATAGTAAATAGTAAATAGTTAATAGTGAATAGTGAATGGTTAAAAAATATATTAAAATAAATTGTGGAAGAGAACACTCCACGTAGAATTAATCATTCAGAGATAAGAATGGTGAATAAAAAATAATTTTTGAATAGTAAAAATGAATAGTAAAAGTGAATAGTAAAAATGAATAGTAAAAATGAATAGTAAAATTTTTGGCTATAAATAGCCAAGGGGGGAGGCTGAAGATTTACACCAAAATTCTAGAGAAATTGTGAGAGAAGAGAGTTGGAGGAAATTCTAGTTGAAGAGGGGAAATTCTGGAAGTTTCCGGAGAACGGTTTGAGAAGAGGAAACTAAGTCTGGAATAGAGGTAAGGGGAGCTAACTTTGAGTAATTCCTTTTATATTATCTTGAGTCTTGAATATGCTATATTTTGCTTTTGTTTGATCTTAAATCTTGAATATGGAATATTTTGTTTATGTATGATCTTGAATTTAAATGAGAGTATGTTTTTGTGTTGATATCCGAGTGTGATAGTTGTAAATTGTGATGTTGAATATGTTATGCCATTTGTATGTTATTAGTTGTTTATTTTTGTAATTTGGAAGGATTAGAAATTGTCTAACCGGCTCTGCCAGATTCAATTTCTTGTTTCCCCAAACTTTTTATTGTTTTCCTTATTTATTTTCATTGTAGTTTGGAAGGATTAGAAATTGTCTAACCGGCTCTGCCAGATTCAATTTCTTGATTCCCCAAATTTTTTTTATTTCTTTCCTTACTTATTTTATTACATTTTTGGAAGGATTAGAAGTTGTCTAACCGGCTCTGCCAGATTCAACTTCTTGTTTCCCCAAACTATTTATTGCTTTACTTATTTATTTTATTGCAATTTTTGGAAGGATTAGAAGTTGTCTAACCGGCTCTTCCAGATTCAACTTCTTATTTCCCCAAACATGTATTGTTCTTGTTATTTAATTATATCGTATTGTTGGATGGATTAGAAGTTGTCTAACCGGCTCTGCCAGATTCAACTTCTTATTTTCCCAAATATGTATTGTTCTTGTTATTTAATTATATTGTATTGTTGGATGGATTAGAAGTTGTCTAACCGGCTCTGCCAGATTCAACTTCTTGTTTCCCCATAAAATTTTATATTAAGATTATTTTTATGATTATCAAATATTGTATTCTTCTATGACCATTTATAGTAATATTTTATTATTATTAATTATTTATAATTATCTTGTATGAATTCTATTATGGATGTTTATTGTGATGAATTTATTGAATGAGTTTGTTGGCTGAAATTGATCTTGTTGGAAGGTTTGGAGAAAGGGTTCTGTAATAACTTGTATATGGGTATTAAATATACAGATACTGTTTGAGGTTGTTGTGAGAGGAAGTAAAATATTAAAATTAGGTATTTTAGATTTAGAGCATAAGAGAACAAGGTAGATAAATTAAATAAATAAATTGTAAATTATTAAGGGCCTCCCTTTGTTGGTAGGATAGAGGAACCTTAAAAACCTGAGTTGGCACATCCCTGATCATAGAGCAGCCCTGGCCTGGTCCAGTCAGTTGTGACTAGTCATATGTGCTGGCGTCGAAGGTGAGTTTGATGCGTTCAGACATTTGGGTCCTCTCCGGTGACCAATTGGGGTAAAGAAAGATCTCTAATAGGATGAAAATAAAATAAAATAAGTCAATTGTAGATGGATAACGTTATCATGGTAAAAACTTCATATATATTTTATTTGTTATTACATTGAGCTCAGACTTTATTATGTAGTTCCTAAGATATGTTGATATATTTTTGTTGATCCATAATCTTTGTTTGGTGAAAATATGTTGAGGAGTTATACTCGTTATGGGCAAAATGAGTTTATAATATGAAGCATGATATTTGGAAATATGTTTAATTTATTGATATCAAAACGGGTTATTATGAATTCATGATTAAAGAATGAACATGATTGAGTTAGGTGGATAAGAGGGTATGAATTGTTGGTTTTATGAAATGTTGGGGTGGATATGAGAAATTCATTACTTATGAAATGATGTTACTACCGGGAGTAGTATGATCGAGTTATACCATGAGAGTTTGGTATGAACAAAGTAACATTGAGGTTTATAGTGTTAGCAAATTGATGAAGATGAAGTTTTGATGATGTCCAAATCAAGTCAAGAACAAACAAGACTCATGAAGAATGATCTTTGAAGACTTGTAATCTTTTGTAATAATTGTATGAACATAGGAAAATTAGTAGTTTTATGTGTGCATTCAAAAGTAATGTAAAAATAAGCCATAAGCAAAATTCTGTGCAGTGCTAATCGATTAACAAGAGGTGCTAATCGATTAGCGTTAATCGATTAACAAGGGATGTTAATCGATTGTTCCAGTGCGCCATGAAGAAGCCCAGCATTGCAGTGTTAATCGATTAACACAGGGTGTTAATCGATTAACGTTAATCGATTAACAAGGGCTGTTAATCGATTAACACAGGAGCCGTTTGAAAAACTAGCCGTTTTAAGAGCCGTTGGACTATCCGTTGGAGTGTTAATCGATTAACCACTGTAGCTAATCGATTAACACAGTAAGAAAGGCTGAAAACGAAAAATGGAAGAGTCTTTGGATGAGTCTATAAATAGACTCTCATTTCCTCTCAAGAATAACAAATCTAGAGACACAGAAACTCTTCCCTTGTGCTCAAAATACTCAGAAATTCTTGAGACTTGTGTGTTCTTGTTCGGCTTGTGAAACTCGTGTCTATGGAGCTGGTGAAGTGCTGCTACGGTGACAGAGGAAATAGCCGGTTCATCCTTGGTGTGTCTAAGGAGGTGTTCGGAAGAGAATCATCCTTCGTGAAGTATTCGGAGGAGGTGTTCATCCTTTGTGAAGACTCAAAGGAGGTGTAGTTTCATCTCTTGTGGTATCAAGAGAGGTGGTTTCTAAACTCTTACAAATTGTTTCTTTGTGATTGTAATTTGTAATTGTTTTGTGATTAGTGAATTGTTTATCTTGCTTTGAGATAAACGATTGGACGTAGGATTGGTAAGATCCGAACCAGGATAAAATCATCTGTGCAAATTTCTCTCAACCTTACTCTCTTTATTTGTCAATATTAATTGCTAAGTAAGTTTAATTGAGTAGAAATTAAAAGGCACACGTTCGTATTAAAAACCCTCTTGGTTTGTTATTCCACGCTAACCATTCCGCTGCAGCCGCTCTTGAAAATTGGTATCAGAGCTTGCTTTGATAGTCATTCAAATGGCAGGATCACATCAAACCTTTGTAGAGGGTGCATCAATCAATAGACCACCACTATTCACAGGTGAAAATTACGCATTTTGGAAGGTTAGAATGCAAATTTTTATGGAATCTATTGATATAGATATTTGGGATGCTGTTGCATTTGGTCCTTTTGTTCCAACTAACAATATGCAGGAACCAAAGCCCTGTGACCAATGGACTGCTCAAGATAAAAAAAAATTTGGTAATGATGTAAAAGCTCGTAATATTATTTCATCTGCTTTAACTGTTGATGAGTTTTACAGGGTTTCTGTTTGTAAAACTGCACAAGAAATGTGGGAAGTACTAAGAGTAACCCATGAAGGTACAAATGATGTTAAGAGAGCTAGAAAGAATACCTTAATCCAGGAATACGAGATGTTCAGGATGAAGCAAGGGGAAACAATAGTAGATGTTCAAAAACGCTTCACCAACATTGTCAATCATCTCATTGGACTAGGTAAATCTTTCGATACTAATGAGCTTAATATAAAAATTCTGAAATCTTTAGACAGGTCTTGGCAACCAAAAGTGACTGCAATTTCTGAGTCACAAAATCTCAACACCATGACTATGGCGGCACTTTTTGGAAAGTTGAGGGAACATGAACTTGACCTCGGAAGACTAGATGAAGAAGAAGCAAAAGAAAAAACTAAGAAAAAGAGTCTAGCCTTGAAATCTGAGGTTGAAAGAAGCAAAGGTAAATCGGAAGATGAAGACTCAGACGAAGAAGAAGAAATTTTGAGACTCATGGTAAAAAGGCTCAACAAGTTCATGAAGTCTAAAGGTAAAGGAAAATTTAGATACGAAAAGAAAGATAATCCAGTATCTTCCTCAAATTACCGATGCTATGGTTGCGGAGAAAAGGGGCATCTAAAAGCAGAATGCCCAAATCAAAAGAATGGTGAAGAAAAGAAATTCTTCAAGAAAAAGAGAGCGTACATCGCATGGGAAGATGACAATGAGACCATTTCAGATTCAAGCTACTCAGATGAAGAAGCAAACATCTGTTTAGTGGTGAACGACGACGCTGGAAGCCAAGTAAGTACATCTAGCGATTCTGATAATTCTAGTCAAATTAGTGAAAATGAATTGCATGAAATTTATGCTGCTTTAATAGTAGAATCTGAAAAATTAGATAAAGCCCATCAGAAATTGAAAAAGGATTTCAAAAATTTAAAGTTAAATTTTGAAAATATTTCTGAAGAAAATAAAAATTTGAAATCAGACTTTGAAAATATTCTTGAAGAAAATAAGAATTTAAAATTAAATTTTGAAAATATTTTTGAAGAAAATAAAGATTTGAAAAATAAAGTTTTATTTTATGAAAAAGGTAAATTTACTAGTAGTGATAAATGTGCATCTTGTGTTAATCATAAGAAACTACTAGATGAAACAACCTCAGGAGAATGTAGTAAAAATAATGAAAATAAGGTTGTTAAAAATAAGTATGTTCCTAGAATTAAAAATAAACATAATCATAGAACCCGTAGAACTTGGGTAGAAAAAGGAACAACTTATAGGAACACAAATGTTGTTTCATGCTTTTATTGTATGAAAAAGGGTCATACATCTAACAAATGTAAAATTAAGCATTATGGTGTTCCAAGTGGTAGATTTATTTGGGTTGTAAAATGATTTCAAATTTTCAAACTAACCCAAAGGACCCATACAAAATAGTTGGGTACTTATTGTTTAAAATTTAGAATTTCTTTAAAAACAATATTTAAGAAATCTTTTTAAAAAAAAAAAAATTGTCTTGTTCTAAATATTTAAAAAGAAAAATTTAAGAAATTTTTTATTCCAAGGTAGATGAAACTATTTTTCAAACGGAAAACATTTGAAATAGAAGAATGTGTGCATGTTGTCTTTGATGAAATTGTAGACCTTGAGGCAAAACCTCTTGAGTCAGTTGAATTACATGCAGGCAATGATGAAGATTTGCAGAAGACAACAAATGAAGCAAAGAATGATGACAACCCTCAAGATGAAGATCTCAACAATGTTTTATAAGCTCTTTCTCCTAAAAATATTTGCTTTAAATATCCTATTGTGCATGTTTGAATGAATCTTTAAATTTGAAATATTTTTAGCTCATATGCATACATGCTTTTATTAAGGGGGAGTATTATCTTATGGGGAGAACATCAAACACAACTTTTTAATTATGATCAAAAAGGGGGAGAAAATGTTTAAAGCTTATTTGCCTATTTGTGCTATTTGTGCTTATTCACTAATGCACTCTTTCTTCCATAAGTTGTGTTTCAAATACAGATTATTACCAAAAGCTTTAAATCAAGAAAGTTTTGATCATCATCAAAAAGGGGGAGATTGTTAGCAAATTGATGAAGATGAAGTTTTGATGATGTCCAAATCAAGTCAAGAACAAACAAGACTCATGAAGAATGATCTTTGAAGACTTGTAATCTTTTGTAATAATTGTATGAACATAGGAAAATTAGTAGTTTTATGTATGCATTCAAAAGTAATGTAAAAATAAGCCATAAGAAAAATTCTGTGCAGTGCTAATCGATTAACAAGAGGTGCTAATCGATTAGCGTTAATCGATTAACAAGGGATGTTAATCGATTGTTCCAGTGCGCCATGAAGAAGCCCAGCATTGCAGTGTTAATCGATTAACACAGGGTGTTAATCGATTAACGTTAATCGATTAACAAGGGCTGTTAATCGATTAACACAGGAGCCGTTTGAAAAACTAGCCGTTTTAAGAGCCGTTGGACTATCCGTTGGAGTGTTAATCGATTAACCACTGTAGCTAATCGATTAACACAGTAAGAAAGGCTGAAAACGAAAAATGGAAGAGTCTTTGGATGAGTCTATAAATAAACTCTCATTTCCTCTCAAGAATAACAAATCTAGAGACACAGAAACTCTTCCCTTGTGCTCAAAATACTCAGAAATTCTTGAGACTTGTGTGTTCTTGTTCGGCTTGTGAAACTCGTGTCTGTGGAGCTGGTGAAGTGCTGCTACGGTGACAGAGGAAATAGCCGGTTCATCCTTGGTGTGTCTAAGGAGGTGTTCGGAAGAGAATCATCCTTCGTGAAGTATTCGGAGGAGGTGTTCATCCTTTGTGAAGACTCAAAGGAGGTGTAGTTTCATCTCTTGTGGTATCAAGAGAGGTGGTTTCTAAACTCTTACAAATTGTTTCTTTGTGATTGTAATTTGTAATTGTTTTGTGATTAGTGAATTGTTTATCTTGCTTTGAGATAAACGATTGGACGTAGGATTGGTAAGATCCGAACCAGGATAAAATCATCTGTGCAAATTTCTCTCAACCTTACTCTCTTTATTTGTCAATATTAATTGCTAAGTAAGTTTAATTGAGTAGAAATTAAAAGGCACACGTTCGTATTAAAAACCCTCTTGGTTTGTTATTCCACGCTAACCATTCCGCTGCAGCCGCTCTTGAAAATTGGTATCAGAGCTTGCTTTGATAGTCATTCAAATGGCAGGATCACATCAAACCTTTGTAGAGGGTGCATCAATCAATAGACCACCACTATTCACAGGTGAAAATTACGCATTTTGGAAGGTCAGAATGCAAATTTTTATGGAATCTATTGATATAGATATTTGGGATGCTGTTGCATTTGGTCCTTTTGTTCCAACTAACAATATGCAGGAACCAAAGCCCTGTGACCAATGGACTGCTCAAGATAAAAAAAAATTTGGTAATGATGTAAAAGCTCGTAATATTATTTCATCTGCTTTAACTGTTGATGAGTTTTACAGGGTTTCTGTTTGTAAAACTGCACAAGAAATGTGGGAAGTACTAAGAGTAACCCATGAAGGTACAGATGATGTTAAGAGAGCTAGAAAGAATACCTTAATCCAGGAATACGAGATGTTCAGGATGAAGCAAGGGGAAACAATAGTAGATGTTCAAAAACGCTTCACCAACATTGTCAATCATCTCATTGGACTAGGTAAATCTTTCGATACTGATGAGCTTAATATAAAAATTCTGAAATCTTTAGACAGGTCTTGGCAACCAAAAGTGACTGCAATTTCTGAGTCACAAAATCTCAACACCATGACTATGGCGGCACTTTTTGGAAAGTTGAGGGAACATGAACTTGACCTCGGAAGACTAGATGAAGAAGAAGCAAAAGAAAAAACTAAGAAAAAGAGTCTAGCCTTGAAATCTGAGGTTGAAAGAAGCAAAGGTAAATCGGAAGATGAAGACTCAGACGAAGAAGAAGAAATTTTGAGACTCATGGTAAAAAGGCTCAACAAGTTCATGAAGTCTAAAGGTAAAGGAAAATTTAGATACGAAAAGAAAGATAATCCAGTATCTTCCTCAAATTACCGATGCTATGGTTGCGGAGAAAAGGGGCATCTAAAAGCAGAATGCCCAAATCAAAAGAATGGTGAAGAAAAGAAATTCTTCAAGAAAAAGAGAGCGTACATCGCATGGGAAGATGACAATGAGACCATTTCAGATTCAAGCTACTCAGATGAAGAAGCAAACATCTGTTTAGTGGTGAACGACGACGCTGGAAGCCAAGTAAGTACATCTAGCGATTCTGATAATTCTAGTCAAATTAGTGAAAATGAATTGCATGAAATTTATGCTGCTTTAATAGTAGAATCTGAAAAATTAGATAAAGCCCATCAGAAATTGAAAAAGGATTTCAAAAATTTAAAGTTAAATTTTGAAAATATTTCTGAAGAAAATAAAAATTTGAAATCAGACTTTGAAAATATTCTTGAAGAAAATAAGAATTTAAAATTAAATTTTGAAAATATTTTTGAAGAAAATAAAGATTTGAAAAATAAAGTTTTATTTTATGAAAAAGGTAAATTTACTAGTAGTGATAAATGTGCATCTTGTGTTAATCATAAGAAACTACTAGATGAAACAACCTCAGGAGAATGTAGTAAAAATAATGAAAATAAGGTTGTTAAAAATAAGTATGTTCCTAGAATTAAAAATAAACATAATCATAGAACCCGTAGAACTTGGGTAGAAAAAGGAACAACTTATAGGAACACAAATGTTGTTTCATGCTTTTATTGTATGAAAAAGGGTCATACATCTAACAAATGTAAAATTAAGCATTATGGTGTTCCAAGTGGTAGATTTATTTGGGTTGTAAAATGATTTCAAATTTTCAAACTAACCCAAAGGACCCATACAAAATAGTTGGGTACTTATTGTTTAAAATTTAGAATTTCTTTAAAAACAATATTTAAGAAATCTTTTTAAAAAAAAAAAATTGTCTTGTTCTAAATATTTAAAAAGAAAAATTTAAGAAATTTTTTATTCCAAGGTAGATGAAACTATTTTTCAAACGGAAAACATTTGAAATAGAAGAATGTGTGCATGTTGTCTTTGATGAAATTGTAGACCTTGAGGCAAAACCTCTTGAGTCAGTTGAATTACATGCAGGCAATGATGAAGATTTGTAGAAGACAACAAATGAAGCAAAGAATGATGACAACCCTCAAGATGAAGATCTCAACAATGTTTTATAAGCTCTTTCTCCTAAAAATATTTGCTTTAAATATCCTATTGTGCATGTTTGAATGAATCTTTAAATTTGAAATATTTTTAGCTCATATGCATACATGCTTTTATTAAGGGGGAGTATTATCTTATGGGGAGAACATCAAACACAACTTTTTAATTATGATCAAAAAGGGGGAGAAAATGTTTAAAGCTTATTTGCCTATTTGTGCTATTTGTGCTTATTCACTAATGCACTCTTTCTTCCATAAGTTGTGTTTCAAATACAGATTATTACCAAAAGCTTTAAATCAAGAAAGTTTTGATCATCATCAAAAAGGGGGAGATTGTTAGCAAATTGATGAAGATGAAGTTTTGATGATGTCCAAATCAAGTCAAGAACAAACAAGACTCATGAAGAATGATCTTTGAAGACTTGTAATCTTTTGTAATAATTGTATGAACATAGGAAAATTAGTAGTTTTATGTATGCATTCAAAAGTAATGTAAAAATAAGCCATAAGAAAAATTCTGTGCAGTGCTAATCGATTAACAAGAGGTGCTAATCGATTAGCGTTAATCGATTAACAAGGGATGTTAATCGATTGTTCCAGTGCGCCATGAAGAAGCCCAGCATTGCAGTGTTAATCGATTAACACAGGGTGTTAATCGATTAACGTTAATCGATTAACAAGGGCTGTTAATCGATTAACACAGGAGCCGTTTGAAAAACTAGCCGTTTTAAGAGCCGTTGGACTATCCGTTGGAGTGTTAATCGATTAACCACTGTAGCTAATCGATTAACACAGTAAGAAAGGCTGAAAACGAAAAATGGAAGAGTCTTTGGATGAGTCTATAAATAGACTCTCATTTCCTCTCAAGAATAACAAATCTAGAGACACAGAAACTCTTCCCTTGTGCTCAAAATACTCAGAAATTCTTGAGACTTGTGTGTTCTTGTTCGGCTTGTGAAACTCGTGTCTGTGGAGCTGGTGAAGTGCTGCTACGGTGACAGAGGAAATAGCCGGTTCATCCTTGGTGTGTCTAAGGAGGTGTTCGGAAGAGAATCATCCTTCGTGAAGTATTCGGAGGAGGTGTTCATCCTTTGTGAAGACTCAAAGGAGGTGTAGTTTCATCTCTTGTGGTATCAAGAGAGGTGGTTTCTAAACTCTTACAAATTGTTTCTTTGTGATTGTAATTTGTAATTGTTTTGTGATTAGTGAATTGTTTATCTTGCTTTGAGATAAACGATTGGACGTAGGATTGGTAAGATCCGAACCAGGATAAAATCATCTGTGCAAATTTCTCTCAACCTTACTCTCTTTATTTGTCAATATTAATTGCTAAGTAAGTTTAATTGAGTAGAAATTAAAAGGCACACGTTCGTATTAAAAACCCTCTTGGTTTGTTATTCCACGCTAACCATTCCGCTGCAGCCGCTCTTGAAAATTGGTATCAGAGCTTGCTTTGATAGTCATTCAAATGGCAGGATCACATCAAACCTTTGTAGAGGGTGCATCAATCAATAGACCACCACTATTCACAGGTGAAAATTACGCATTTTGGAAGGTCAGAATGCAAATTTTTATGGAATCTATTGATATAGATATTTGGGATGCTGTTGCATTTGGTCCTTTTGTTCCAACTAACAATATGCAGGAACCAAAGCCCTGTGACCAATGGACTGCTCAAGATAAAAAAAAATTTGGTAATGATGTAAAAGCTCGTAATATTATTTCATCTGCTTTAACTGTTGATGAGTTTTACAGGGTTTCTGTTTGTAAAACTGCACAAGAAATGTGGGAAGTACTAAGAGTAACCCATGAAGGTACAAATGATGTTAAGAGAGCTAGAAAGAATACCTTAATCCAGGAATACGAGATGTTCAGGATGAAGCAAGGGGAAACAATAGTAGATGTTCAAAAACGCTTCACCAACATTGTCAATCATCTCATTGGACTAGGTAAATCTTTCGATACTGATGAGCTTAATATAAAAATTCTGAAATCTTTAGACAGGTCTTGGCAACCAAAAGTGACTGCAATTTCTGAGTCACAAAATCTCAACACCATGACTATGGCGGCACTTTTTGGAAAGTTGAGGGAACATGAACTTGACCTCGGAAGACTAGATGAAGAAGAAGCAAAAGAAAAAACTAAGAAAAAGAGTCTAGCCTTGAAATCTGAGGTTGAAAGAAGCAAAGGTAAATCGGAAGATGAAGACTCAGACGAAGAAGAAGAAATTTTGAGACTCATGGTAAAAAGGCTCAACAAGTTCATGAAGTCTAAAGGTAAAGGAAAATTTAGATACGAAAAGAAAGATAATCCAGTATCTTCCTCAAATTACCGATGCTATGGTTGCGGAGAAAAGGGGCATCTAAAAGCAGAATGCCCAAATCAAAAGAATGGTGAAGAAAAGAAATTCTTCAAGAAAAAGAGAGCGTACATCGCATGGGAAGATGACAATGAGACCATTTCAGATTCAAGCTACTCAGATGAAGAAGCAAACATCTGTTTAGTGGTGAACGACGACGCTGGAAGCCAAGTAAGTACATCTAGCGATTCTGATAATTCTAGTCAAATTAGTGAAAATGAATTGCATGAAATTTATGCTGCTTTAATAGTAGAATCTGAAAAATTAGATAAAGCCCATCAGAAATTGAAAAAGGATTTCAAAAATTTAAAGTTAAATTTTGAAAATATTTCTGAAGAAAATAAAAATTTGAAATCAGACTTTGAAAATATTCTTGAAGAAAATAAGAATTTAAAATTAAATTTTGAAAATATTTTTGAAGAAAATAAAGATTTGAAAAATAAAGTTTTATTTTATGAAAAAGGTAAATTTACTAGTAGTGATAAATGTGCATCTTGTGTTAATCATAAGAAACTACTAGATGAAACAACCTCAGGAGAATGTAGTAAAAATAATGAAAATAAGGTTGTTAAAAATAAGTATGTTCCTAGAATTAAAAATAAACATAATCATAGAACCCGTAGAACTTGGGTAGAAAAAGGAACAACTTATAGGAACACAAATGTTGTTTCATGCTTTTATTGTATGAAAAAGGGTCATACATCTAACAAATGTAAAATTAAGCATTATGGTGTTCCAAGTGGTAGATTTATTTGGGTTGTAAAATGATTTCAAATTTTCAAACTAACCCAAAGGACCCATACAAAATAGTTGGGTACTTATTGTTTAAAATTTAGAATTTCTTTAAAAACAATATTTAAGAAATCTTTTTAAAAAAAAAAAATTGTCTTGTTCTAAATATTTAAAAAGAAAAATTTAAGAAATTTTTTATTCCAAGGTAGATGAAACTATTTTTCAAACGGAAAACATTTGAAATAGAAGAATGTGTGCATGTTGTCTTTGATGAAATTGTAGACCTTGAGGCAAAACCTCTTGAGTCAGTTGAATTACATGCAGGCAATGATGAAGATTTGTAGAAGACAACAAATGAAGCAAAGAATGATGACAACCCTCAAGATGAAGATCTCAACAATGTTTTATAAGCTCTTTCTCCTAAAAATATTTGCTTTAAATATCCTATTGTGCATGTTTGAATGAATCTTTAAATTTGAAATATTTTTAGCTCATATGCATACATGCTTTTATTAAGGGGGAGTATTATCTTATGGGGAGAACATCAAACACAACTTTTTAATTATGATCAAAAAGGGGGAGAAAATGTTTAAAGCTTATTTGCCTATTTGTGCTATTTGTGCTTATTCACTAATGCACTCTTTCTTCCATAAGTTGTGTTTCAAATACAGATTATTACCAAAAGCTTTAAATCAAGAAAGTTTTGATCATCATCAAAAAGGGGGAGATTGTTAGCAAATTGATGAAGATGAAGTTTTGATGATGTCCAAATCAAGTCAAGAACAAACAAGACTCATGAAGAATGATCTTTGAAGACTTGTAATCTTTTGTAATAATTGTATGAACATAGGAAAATTAGTAGTTTTATGTATGCATTCAAAAGTAATGTAAAAATAAGCCATAAGAAAAATTCTGTGCAGTGCTAATCGATTAACAAGAGGTGCTAATCGATTAGCGTTAATCGATTAACAAGGGATGTTAATCGATTGTTCCAGTGCGCCATGAAGAAGCCCAGCATTGTAGTGTTAATCGATTAACACAGGGTGTTAATCGATTAACGTTAATCGATTAACAAGGGCTGTTAATCGATTAACACAGGAGCCGTTTGAAAAACTAGCCGTTTTAAGAGCCGTTGGACTATCCGTTGGAGTGTTAATCGATTAACCACTGTAGCTAATCGATTAACACAGTAAGAAAGGCTGAAAACGAAAAATGGAAGAGTCTTTGGATGAGTCTATAAATAGACTCTCATTTCCTCTCAAGAATAACAAATCTAGAGACACAGAAACTCTTCCCTTGTGCTCAAAATACTCAGAAATTCTTGAGACTTGTGTGTTCTTGTTCGGCTTGTGAAACTCGTGTCTGTGGAGCTGGTGAAGTGCTGCTACGGTGACAGAGGAAATAGCCGGTTCATCCTTGGTGTGTCTAAGGAGGTGTTCGGAAGAGAATCATCCTTCGTGAAGTATTCGGAGGAGGTGTTCATCCTTTGTGAAGACTCAAAGGAGGTGTAGTTTCATCTCTTGTGGTATCAAGAGAGGTGGTTTCTAAACTCTTACAAATTGTTTCTTTGTGATTGTAATTTGTAATTGTTTTGTGATTAGTGAATTGTTTATCTTGCTTTGAGATAAACGATTGGACGTAGGATTGGTAAGATCCGAACCAGGATAAAATCATCTGTGCAAATTTCTCTCAACCTTACTCTCTTTATTTGTCAATATTAATTGCTAAGTAAGTTTAATTGAGTAGAAATTAAAAGGCACACGTTCGTATTAAAAACCCTCTTGGTTTGTTATTCCACGCTAACCATTCCGCTGCAGCCGCTCCTGACATATAGAAGCAGGCAGAGAGGGGTCTGACCATAAGGCTTTAGAAAGTAAGACATAGTATATAAGTGAGGCTTATAGAAGCAGGCAGAGAGGGGTCTGACCATAAGGCTTCAGAAAGTAAGACATAGTATATAAGTGAGGCTTAAGGAAACAGGCAGAGAGCGGTCTGACCATAAGGCTTCATGAGTAAGCATGGTACACTTGTAAGATTTATGGGAATGAGGAAGATGATCTTGATAATGATGAATTAATGACATCGGAATAATGATATTTTACCAATTGCAAAAATACATGATTATAATATTTTTATTACAAGTTTAATGATTTTATGATATGGTTGGCTTACCCTTATTTGTTTGTACTATGATCATATAACTCGTGTTATATGTGATTATATAATGTTGCAGATGCGGTTGAAAAAGCTTAGAGATGAGAGAGATGCGGGGAAAAACTTTCAGGAATTTTTGTAAAAAGAATAAATTTGTATTGGGAAGATTATGTTGTGTAAAACTTATAAGTTGAAATTTCAATGGTGAAGACTATATTGTTTAAAGTTTGTATGTTTGGTATTGTACTTTGGAGTAATTGAAATAAAGTTTGATTGTTTATATGAGATATTAAATTAATTTAGTCTCTACTATCAGTAATACCCTTTAAAATATTTGGGTGTTACACACTAGTTGCTCAGGTTTCTTCACCATCAACTACTAGCTTGATTAACCACATGGCTCTTCATGTTTCTTCTCCATTGTATCACTGGCATTTATTGAATGCATCCAAAGCTTTAACCATGACTTGATTTTCCTTTAAATAGCTTGCTTCTATGATTGTATGGGCACCTTTGATTTGAATGAAGAATTGTTTTAAGTTGATTCTGTCCAGAACTTTCTTCTTGTTGAAGGTCACCGAGAGAGAGCTTGAGAGTTTCCTCTAGCCTTTCTCCCTAGCTAGGCTTCCATTCCTAGCATTTCTCCACCCATCCACATCCCATTTTAGAACCCAAATCTCTACCTTCATTCCATTTTTGTCCATCACTGCTTCATCAGTTTATCTTCATCTCCAAATCATCCATCATCATTCTTCAATCCATTGCACTGCGTTGTCCAAGAAAATTCTCCATGGTTGCGTGCTATTAGTGTTCGAATCGGAGGACAATTTGGTTGATTTGTTCCTCCCCCGAATCAACTAAATCTTTCTTCCATCATGTGCTATCAGGAGCTGTGGTCGAATTCCACGCTTGAGCTAAGTGTCTTTATATGATTTATGTGTTGTCTTACAGTTACATCCATGTTCTTATTTTGTTTTATCATTGTTGTTACTATTTCATCAATTATGCTTGGTCATTTTGATGGAATCCTACTTGACTTAGTCTTCCTTTTGTATTTTTACCTTTCCTAGCTTAGCTCTTAAGAAGCATGGGTTACTATAAATACCCAACTCCTCTCTTGTATTAGCACTTTTGAGATTAATGAGAATTGAATTTTCTGAAATCAGAAATTATTCTCTCTTGAAAGTCAGGCTAGAGTCTAAGAGACCTCCTCTAGCCACCTTCCAAGCACCTCTGATGAGTCAATATTTTCTTCACTTCACTTAGTTTATTGTACTAGAATTAATCGGGGAATTGTGCTTAAATGTTCGATATTATTCCATTTTCGTTAATTGTGTATAATTTGATTAGAAATTCTTATTTTAATTAATTTGAATTATCTGAGCTTATTATTTTCATTAATGATTGCAGGAATATTTTGGATTACATTTTAGGACATTTAGAAGAGCATGCATTTGTACACGGTGCTATTTAACTGGGAGAAGCTAGTTCCACTGATTTATTTTAGTGTTGAAGTGGAATATTGGCACAATTTGGAGCTCATTTCACGAAGAAGCATGATGATTTGGAACAACATACAACATCACACGGCCATTCATCTTTGTTGCAGCAAGCATTACTGTTGAATGAAAATTAAAATAAGGATCACACTTGTGTAGCAAACTCACGTTAACATGTGCCTTGTCACGGATGTTAAAGTTGAATTCACTGAAGAATAAAATGAAGGGACCCTCATGGTTTTGCTAAATTAACATTCTTCGTTGAAGAGTTTGCTATAATTGCTACCAAACTAAAAGCATATGGCCTAGGGCCCATGAAGAAGTCAATTTGGAAAAGCAATCAGCAAAGTTGGAATTTAAAGTGGGAGCCTGTTAAATCTAAGACTGAACCACATAAATTGGTCCTTGAGAGACGACCTAGGAGTCACATCCTAGTTATACTGCATAATTTCGTGCACATCAAATTTGTATGACCGCGACAGTCGTACCAAATTTTGGCGCCGTTGCCGGGG
The DNA here is from genome assembly GCF_016808095.1 of Vigna angularis. Lineage (NCBI taxonomy): Eukaryota > Viridiplantae > Streptophyta > Magnoliopsida > Fabales > Fabaceae > Vigna > Vigna angularis. The sequence goes on along the minus strand of NC_068978.1, from coordinate 23,375,189 downwards.
ACCAATAACGGTTCGGTTTTAGATTTTTGTTGTATAAAGTTTTGTTCTGTTAATATGTTTGTTTTGTGTGTTTTGTCTTGTATATTTTTGTAGGCGACAACGACACCTTCAGCAAATTTTGGCGGCGTTGTCACTTCAGTCCAGGTTCTTGTTTTAGATTTTTACTGTTTTTGTTTTATTACGTGGTTGTAATCTATGTTGTCTTTTATATTTTTATTGTGTTGTGTTTTGTATTATGTCTGCTAATTAAAAAAAAATTTAAAAAAATTTATGTTTTGTCTTTTGTGTGCATGTAACATGTACAAATGTGTTGTGATTTATTTCTTTTGTAATTTTTAGTATTTTTTATTTGTTAGTATTTTTATTTTTCCATGTCTACCTATTCTGGCTATGTGAATACTGCTTATTCTACCAAAGTCTCTAATTATGATTCTGCTACTGCTTGGTACAATGATTATTATTCTGCTGATTTCTATGATGAGAACAATATGTCTCATCCTCAAACTTCTGAGAGCTCCCTTTGGGAGCCGGTTCCACTTACTGAGGATGGTGATCATTTAGTTCTAACCACTGAACTGATAAATTTGCTGCCTCATTTTCGTGGACTTGCGAATGAATGCCCACATACGCATTTGGAGAACTTCTATGAAATTTGCTATTTTATGAAACCTCCAAATGTTCCAGATGATCATATTTTCTTGAAAGCATTTCCGCATTCATTACAAGGAGCAGCGAAGGATTGGAAAAACTCTCTTCCTCTAGGATCCGTTACCGATTGGGGATATCTTGAGCATCAATTTCTGAGCAACTTCTCCCTTATGCAGTATGGTTACAACAACAATCCTGGATGGAATGACACGAGTTTGGGATGGTACGATGCTCCACAGAAATATCAGGAAACACCATCTCAGGATACTTTTATCCCTCCGCCAATCCCGCAATACGAGAGTCAGCAGTATGATGCTCCTACTCAAATAGCTCCTCAGCCTTCTACTTCTGAACCTGCAATGAAGGAGTTATTGGAGCAGAGAACCATGCAGAGCATTCAGTTTAAGCGAGAAATCATGGAGCTGCAACAAAAGACACAAGCTATCATTGAGAGTTCGAATAATCAGATAGGGCAGATGGCTACTCAACTCACTGAGGAACAGTCTCAAAATTCAGAGAGACCATTTCAGACTGTCCAGATTCCAGATGATGATGACAGTGCCATCGACATAGGGGATGAGGAGCAGAGTTATGAGCTTACTACTGTGCAACCTACTTTCCCACCTTCAGATGTCCCTACTCTCGCACCTGAGGAGACTGATAAAAATCATGAGGGACAGGCAGATATGAGAAACACTTCTGAGCCAGGTAGATCACCTTCATCTTCCCACACTCTAGCAATCTTCAAGGAAGAGGAGGTAAGCATACCACAATTTGATTATTCTGTTGATTGTGATGATGATAGGTATGCTGATAATCATATTGTTGCTGAGCATGTTTTTAATTCTCGCTCTGAACATGAATTTGAATTTGTTATTGATATTGCATATAATTTTGAAATTGATTCATGTTTTGAGGAGGTATCTACGGTTCAGTATGATAATTTGGGTGTTATACCCCTGCATGAATTTTCTTTGGAACCACATTGCACTAACCCTATTGCAGGAGGTACAAATGAATTTGATCAGCATGCACCCACGCTGGAAGACAAAGGTTCCACTACATACAGCAGTTCGAAGATCAAAAGGCACGTACTGAATCCGCTCAGAAACAACAATTGTTGTTTAGATCCGGCGGTGGAGGATATTTCCCTGCTTGATCAGATTTGGAGGATGAAGCAGTTCGTCCTCAACAATTTTGTGCTGGATCCTGAAGAGAAGAACATCTCCCTACAAATCCAAAATTGGCAACTACCACCCTGACCAGGGAAGTTTTCTTTTTCTTTCTTCCCTGCTTTCATATTTTTAGTGCACTTGTCCTTTATTTGTTTGTTGTTTTAGTTTATGATCTTATGCTTAGAAAACATTTAGGACAGTGTAGTTTAAGTGTGGTCTCGGGAAGATTCTGATTTTTGTTTTAAGTTTGTTTTTCCTTTTCTTTTTAGTTTTCGAATTATTATTATTATTATTTTTTTTTTTTTAAAAAAAAAAAAAAAACTTTTTAAAAAAAAATAAATAAAAATTGTGTTCTGTTTTAGGTCTCTTATTTTGTTAATGTATGTGTTTGTTTGCTGTTTTTGAAATATGTGTTTTATTTGGTTTGATATTTTGATTCAGTATTAAGTCTTTTGTTTCGTTAATATGTGTTCTGTTTTTATTTATTTAGTTTTTTTTGTTATAAAAAAAAAAAAAAAACAACAGAGAGCAAAATTGCAGTACTAAGGCAAAGAAGTGAGGTTCGAGAAGATATAATTCTGAGTGCATTTATTGAAAATAACCTGATTCACAGATAACATTTTGTCTTACTCTGCTGATAAAATAAAATACATAAAAAAGAAATATAAAGATGTTCAGGGTTCGATCATTTCTGATCGTTAATATTACACACCATAAAAAAAATAATAAAAACATAAAAACATAAAAAAAAAAAAAAAAAATAATTGTTCAGATTACATGTCCCATTAATATTCTGGCCACACTCGGCCACCGAAAACATAAAAAAAAAAAAAAAAAAAAAAAAAAAAAAAAAAAAAACATAAAACATTAAAATCGAAAGAACTCTCGAGCTGGTTGTGGTGGTCGAAGGGAGAGCTCCGTTGAGGGAGCTCTGGTACGAAAAGTCACGAGCGGAGGCGGAGGAATCTCTGTTTCTGGATCGATTATGATAGGAATGGGGAAGAGGTCCAACAGCCTCGGTGCCCTCATTACCACCCAGCCATTTTCTTTCAACAAAAAAAAAATCTTGTTAATAAAAAAAAAGAAAAAAAAAAATTTCAATAAAAGTGAGATCTGATGAGAGCTCTTACCGTACATATACAGCGGCAGTTGTGAAAACTGAGTGCCAGTGGGGTCTATCTCCGCTTGCCAGCGCCTGACCCGATTGCCGTGGTTGTTGAACCAGCAGTGCACGTTGTATTCGCTGGCATCTCCATAGGTCCTTAGTCGAGACGTGATCTCGACGACTTGCGCTCGGCTTGGATGAGTGACCCCATAGTTGAAGATGTTGGTCATCATCTTGACCTGATCATCTGTTGGGCGCCACCGCTGACTCGTGTATCTCTCGATTTCCATCTCACTCATCATATTTTCTAAATAAAAAAATAAACATAAAAAAATAAAAAAACATAAAAATAAAATAAAAAAAAACAGCAAAAAGCATAAAATTTTTTTTTTTTTTTCTGTGTTTTCTTTATTTTTTCTTGTTTCCTTTCTAATTTATTTTGTCCAGTCTGTATTTGAAGTTTTAGTGTCTGGTCTCAGATCTGTTTCACGGTCCTTGCAAAAGGGTCCTAAACGGATCTACGTCCAGTTGTCCAGTTGTCCTTGTCCATATTGTTCTTGTATATTATGTTTTTGTGTTTATTTTGTTTTAAGTGGGGTACGTGGCGTTGTTCTACCCGATTGTCTCTGCCATACCTTCAAACGAAGGGAGATTAACGTCTGGTTTCCAGCCGATATACCCCTTAAATTTTAAGACAATTGTGTTTTATGTGTTTTAAGTGTTTTTCTTTTTGTTTAGAAAAAAAATTGAAAAGGAGAAGAAGGAAAGCAGGAAATGGAAAATAAAAGGCAGAAAGAAAAGAAGAACGAAGAAAAGGAAAGCATAAAAGAAGATAGATCGGGCAGGGGGAGAGGACAAGCTGAATATAAAAAAATAAAAAATAAATAAAGCAGGAAAAGGGAGCAGGCAAGAGGTCAGAGAAGAAAAAATGGAAAGCAGGAAAGCAGGATGGTAATAACAGCAGAAAAAGCAGAAAGAAAGGAAAGAAGGAAGGTGTCGAGGACTTACCTGGAGAAGTAGGCTGGCAGAGAAGCTCCTCGCGGATCTCGGACTCTTCAGAAGGCACGGTGGCAGAGGCTCCGCGCAGACTCCAGATGCTCAGAAGAGAGAGGAGGAGAGAGGATTAGAGAGAAGAGAGGAGTAGAGAGAGAGCAAGGAAGTCAGAAATGTTGCTCGACGCTGAGGAGGTACCCTTTTATAACCAAAAATTCTGTCACTGTAGCAACAGTTTCGGTCATTGCCACCGAAACTGTTGTCACAGTGCCGGTCATCTCCTTTTTAAAAAAAAAAAAAAAAATTAAAAAAAAAAAAAAAAATTTAGCATCTACTGATGGATGCTAGGTGATTTAGACATCTGCTGATGGATGTCATTGACAACATCTACTGATGGATGTTATTGAAAAATTTCTTCCCTTTTTCCTACTTTTTATTGCACTTGTCTATATTATTTGACTGCTCTGAAATTGATAATCTGATGATTGTTACACACTGAGGACATTGTGTGATTTAAGTGTGGTCTACTGGGAAGAAATTCTGATAATTCTGTTATTTCTGTTAGTTTCTGTTAGTATGTATTTTGTGTGTTAAATTTTTTGTTTTGCGTGTTAAATTTTTTCTGTTTTAAGTTGTTTTAGTGTGTCTTGAGTTCAATAAATTTTACATTTTTCTCTTGATTTCTGGATTATCTAAGTTGTAGATTTTTCCTTCACTTACTTACTACTTATAGATTGTAATCCTTGCTTTTCTTTGCTTGGAAAGATGATTATACGTTTGAGAGGTTGATTTGATTGTGACGAATACCCTGTGTGAGATTTGAGCCACTTAATTTTCTTTCTTGTGTGTGATATGTATCTTGAATGCTTGCACATATGCCTTGGCTTGATTCTTTTTGATATACTTGATTGATATGCATGTTCAGACGTGATAAAGGCATTTTTATTCTTGAGCCTCTTTAGCCAAATAAGCCTACCTTGTTATTATCCTTTGATACCCCTTTTGAGCCTATATTGTATTCATTTCTTTGTTTAAAGCTCATACACTGATCCTAAGTGAAAAACAAATGATTACCTTAACCTTAGGAAGGTCTGGAGCTATAGAAGTATTTTGTGAATAAGTGTGGTCTCCTTGGGAATTCTGATGAATTGGCTAGTTGGTTCCTCATCATGTTTTGAAATGAAAATTTATATCCTGTTGTGTGATAAAAAAAAAAAAGAAAAAAAAAAGACAGGATAAAAAAAAATGATGAGAAAAAGAAAAAAATTGAAAAATAATTTTGTGAATAATGGAGTCGAGAAGAGGATTGAATTAGAGGTTTGGGTGAGATTTCACTGTGTTTACACTTGTTCCCCAGTGCTCCTCTATTTCTTCTGAGCTGTAGCTACTTATCCATATTTATCCTCCCCTGTCCTTGGCCCCATTACAACCCAGTAAAGACCTTTAGATCTGAACATGCATATGTTTTAAGTGTTGATATTAGAAACTTGCCAAGTCTACTTGTGTTTGTTTTCTTGAGTGCATTGAGTGACATTGATTTACCTTAAACACTTGAGAGAAACACTGTAGTGCATCTGTGAGATTTTGTTATTTTTAAATCACCTCTTGAGCAGATTAATTATTTTGCCACGTATTGAATTGCTTAGATGATTTCTGTAAGTATCTGCTTTATTTGATTTGTGTTGGATAATTTCTACCTCTTTTATCTTTCTAGATTTCTTGAAAACTGTGTAAATTCTATGTGTTTTCTTTTGAGTCTTTATTTTTCTGTCTGTTGAGTTTGTGTTACTCCTTTGATGTCTTTAGATTTAACACAAAGTGGGGGGGTTTGTGGATGTTTTTGACACTGAAAAATAAAATAAATTAAAAACAATTGAGTTTTAATTAAAACAGAATTTAGAAACTTTTGAAATAAATTTTAATGGTGATAAAAACTGAACGGTAAAAATACAATGACAAAATTTAACGGTGCAAAAAAAAATACTAAATGGTAAAATAGAAGACACAGCAAAAATAAAAGCACTTAATTGGAAATCAAATTTAGCAAAGATTCAACACTTGAAATTAAATCCCTGGACAGTGAAAATAAAAATTACAGTAACACACTATACGCTTCAGAAAATAAATCACTGTTGCACTGTTTGGAAAATGAAAATACAGAGAGTTGATTGAAAGAGGAAGAGGCAAGAGCCTCTTCCAGGGGCGTGAGTACTCCTAATTCCTACTCTAAAATCTGATTCTCCAATCTACTCTGCCTGCTGCCATTTTATAAGCAATTCTCTCACCAATCCGCATAGCATAGTCTCCTCCCGTGACTTCTCCTCTTCTTGCCCATGCAGCCACTGTCCGAGAATCTGAATGCGGGTCAGCAGAGACATCCTTTTCCCCACATTTCATTCCTAGTTTTTTTCTTTTTTCGTTTCCCAATGAAAAAGGGTTATCCACTTTTCTGAAATCAAACAACCCCATTTCGTACGTGCAGACAAAACAAAACACCCCATACCAAATAAACAAATGATTCACGGGCTCTATTCAGCTGCTGTTGGATGTGGAGGTTGGCCGTGAGATGCTGCTCCTTCTGCTTTCTTTTCTTCAATTCCAGCAGCCACCATGCACTGCCATTCCCAGCTCAACGTGTTGGTCTCTTCATAAAAGCTGGCTGCTCTTTTATTCCAGCCGTGACATATCAGCTTGTTTATGTTTGAATGCTGCTGTCCTTTACTACCAACTTCATTCACGCTGCAGGTGGTTGCTTCAACAAGGTGCTGGACAGAGAATACCACCTCATCTTCCCCTAGTGAAGGTTTATTTCTTCAGCTGGACCGTCTTCTTCAAGTGTTGCGTGAAGGTGTTGGAAGATGAAGACTAAGAGGTCTCCTTGAAGCCAAACCCATGTGCTGGACTTGTATATTTCTCAATCTGGAACGTGAAGATGGTGCTGGTCCGTGAAGGTCCTTGGACAGCCATCCATGCTTCCATTTCTTCCAGCTGCTGCCATGTACCGTGACACCATCCAGGCCGTGCCAGCATCCTGTACTTCCTGCTAGCCGTTAGCTTTCTCTTCATCAAGGAGGTGGATTCCCTTTAAGTGCAGCTCCCCTATCTTCACCGTGCACCTCTGCTGGTATGGTGAAACTGGACCGAGAGCTACCTTGGCTTCCAATGAGCTCTTCCATTTCCAACGCTGGACCAGGCCGTGAGACTTCCTTCATGGTGGCTGCTGCATCCAACTCCCAGCCGAGACACTTCCCTCTAATTGCTACACCATGCGTTGATGTCTTCAAAGCTTCTGCTTGTAGCTTGCTGTGTGCACTTGTGGAAAGAAAATTAATTTGCATGAAGGAGAACCGTGACCAAAGCCGTGGTAGTTCCTTTCCATGAGCGTGGTCCCGTGTCTCCAAGATTGTTATTGTAGAATGGAGTGGATGCTGACCTTGGAGTGCAGTATGAAGAAACTAAATTCATTTCTTCTTTCCAATGTTGTTGCCAAAAAGTGGTGGCCACCTCTTTTGTTTTATTCCAAATGCCTTTCACCAAAAGAAAGATGGGTCAGTGTGATGTGTTGGGTGAAAATTGATTATTCCTTCTTTCTCCTGCAATAAGTCACGCCCACAATTAAAATATTTTGGCAATAAGAATCAAATGATTTTCCAACATTCTTTCTCTTGTAAGAACCGTAAATTCTACTCCTTCCACGTGGAATGGGTCATCAAATTGGCCATAGAACAATTAAATATGCTTCTCCCAATCAAACAAATGTACGTGTGTATATGGTTTCCAGAGGAGTATTACATTACAAATTTTAAGAGATAGCTTCTTCAAGAAAAAATGTTTCCAAATGTCTCAATTTATAATTTCAAAATTTTCCCTGCAATAATGCAATTAATTATCTCAAATAATTCAAATTAATTAAAATTAGAATTTTTGATCAAATTAAGCACAAATAGTAAATATGGGAAAATACTGGACATTTAAGCACAATTCCCTGATTAATTCTAGTACAATAAACTAAGTGAAGTGAAGAAAATATAGACTCATCAGAGCCACCATTATGGAGAATTTTGTTTTCTTTGACTGGAAATGGGGTCAATTTTTCCTTATGTGAGAAAAGTGGAAGAACCCCTCATTCATTCATTATTGGAAGGCCAGCACAAGGGTGACAACCAGCAGTAGCAACACGCATGCAAAGTGTTGGAGCATCTAGTGAAGCACACGGCTGCCACATGAAGAGCTGCAGCCACTGTCACGGCATGAACAAGAAGCAACTGGTCCAGCAGAGGCAGCAGTTCACGGCTGGCTGGAAGAAAGAAGCAAGGTGCTGCATGGTGATGGAGGTACAGCTGGTTCAGAAAAGCAAGAGAAGAAATGAATTTACTTTCTTTTACAATCAACATCCACGTTTCAAGTCAAGCACATGGTTTTCACATATTCAAAAGGGAAGGCTCTTTTGGCCCATGGTTTTTCTAGTTCAGGGAATTAGTTTTCTTCCTTGCAACCCATACCACACGTTCCAAAGAGAAGATGTTGCATGGATTAATTTTTGTTGGAAGCACAAAACATTGGAACACACGGTCTGCACCAGAAATGGGAGAAGCCACATTCAACATCTCCAATCTTCCCAACGTAACTATCTATAGCAGTAGAAGCTCACGTTGCAGGAAGAAGGTGAAGCATCCAACAACTTTGAAGAAGACCTTCACGCTGCAGCTCACGGTCCAGCACAGAAGCTTGGAGAGCTCTCGGTCCTCCATGCATCCAGCAAACTACGTCACCAGTAACAGCTGAGAAGGAAATTCCTGTCCAGCAGGAACCATCACCAAAGAGAAGAAGTGGTGCAGCAGCTACCATGTCCGGGAAGCAGTTCACGTTCAAGGGAGAAGAAAAGGGAAGGAGAAGAGTGTCACGGTTGGAGAAATGGCAGCAGAGAAGTTTCATTCTAGCTTAGAGAATGAAGAAGGAAGTTCGAAAGGGAGCTGGAGCAAAGATGTGGTGTCACGGCTTGTTGGAAGAGGCAGCAGCTTCACGGACTTGAGTTGGTGTGCATGAGGGCCCATGATTTGTTATTATTAAGTGGTGCATGGTGGACGGCTGGAAGAAGTTCCACTTAGAGACCAAGAAAGTGAAATATTATTGGAAGTGGTGTACACACGTGAAAGAGGAGGGAAGTGGTTATAAATTGGCAGCAGCATAGCATAGCAGATTATCAGATTTTAGTAGAGTTTTAGGAGTAGTTTAGGACAGTCTTTCAATTCTCTCGCTGAGTTTCCATTTCAAATAGTCCAAAAATGTAGTTTTTATTTCTGAAGCATTGCTTATTTCATTTTCACTTCTACGGTTCAGAATTTTTAATGTTGAATGTTGAATTTCATTTTCAGTCAAACATTTTTTTTATTGTTTTTATTCCATTTCCAGTTAAATGTTTTTATCTGTTAAATTTACCGTTAATGATTTTTTGCACTGTTAAATTTTGTAATTGCGTTTTACGGTTCGTTTTATTTTCAGATGTTTTATATTTTTACCGTATTATACCGTGCAGTTTTCACCGTGTTTAAAATTTATTTCAGTGTTTTAAATTCTGTCTCGTTTAAATTCCAGTTTTAATTTTATTTTCCACAAAACAAAAAAAAAATCACAAACAAACCCCCATTACGTGTTAAATCTGAGACCGAACCAGAAATATTGGTCCTTGTGAGACGACCTAGGAGTCACTTATAAAAATCTGAGACTGAACCCAAATTGGTCCTTGAGAGACGACCTAGGAGTCACATCCTACACTATACTGCATTACTTAATTGCAATCAAATTTGTATGACCGCGACAGTCGTATCAAATTTTGGCGCCGCTGCCGGGGACCAATGACGGTTTGGTTTTAGATTCTTGTTGTGTAAATTTTTGTTTTGTTAATATGTGTGTTTTGTGTTTTGTATTCTTGTAGGCGACAACGACACCTTCAGCAAATTTTGGCGGCGTTGTCACTTCAGTCCAGGTTCTTGTTTTAGATTTTTACTGTTTTTGTTTTATTACGTGGTTGTAATATATGTTTAGTATTTTATATTTTTATTGTGTTGTGTTTTGTATTATATCTGTTAATTAAAAAATTATTTAATAAAAAAAAATCTTAAAAAAAAAAAGTTTTTAATTTTGTTCTGTCTTGTTTGTGTCTGAAGCATGTTTAATTGTGTTGTGTTTTATTTTGTGTTGTGATGTGATGTTCTGTATGTGTGTTGCATGTGCTTTATCTGTTAAATAAAAAAATTTAAAAAAAAAATTTATTATGTTCTGTCTTTTGTGTGCGTGTAACATGTATAAATGTGTTGTGATTTATTTCTTTTGTAATTTTTAGTATTTAGTTTTTATTTGTTTTATTTTTATTTTTCCATGTCTACCTATTCTGGCTATGTGAATACTGCTTATTCTGCCAATTTTTCTAATTATGATTCTGCTACTGCTTGGTACAATGATTATTATTATGCTGATTTCTATGATGAGAACAATATGTCTCATCCTCAAACTTCTCAGAGCTCCCTTTGGGAGCCGATACCACTTACTGAGGATGGTGATCATTTAGTCCTCACCACTGAACTGATAAATTTGCTGCCCCATTTTCGTGGACTTGCGAATGAATGCCCACATACGCATTTGGAGAACTTCTATGAAATTTGCTGTTTTATGAAACCTCCAAATGTTCCAAATGATCACATTTTCTTGAAAGCATTTCCGCATTCATTACAAGGAGCAGCTAAGGATTGGAAAAACTCTCTTCCTCTAGGATCCGTTACCAATTGGGGATATCTTGAGCATCAATTTCTGAGCAACTTCTCCCTTGTGCAGTATGGTTACAACAACAATCCTGGATGGAATGACACGAGTTTGGGATGGTACGATGCTCCACAGAAATATCAGGAAGCACCATCTCAGGATACTTTTATCCCTCCGCCAATCCCGCAATACGAGAGTCAGCAGTATGATGCTCCTACTCAAATAGCTCCTCAGCCTTCTACTTCTGAACCTGCAATGAAGGAGTTATTGGAGCAGAGAACCATGCAGAGCATTCAGTTTAAGCGAGAAATCATGGAGCTGCAACAAAAGACACAAGCTATCATTGAGAGTTCGAATGATCAGATCGGGCAGATGGCCACTCTTGCACCTGAGGAGAATGCTGAATATTTTGAGGATCAGGCAGATACAAGCAGCTATTTCGAACCAGGTAGACCACTTTCATTTTCCACCAACATACCTCAATTTGATTGCTTTGATGATTATGCTATTGAGAGGTATGTTGATAATTATATTGTTGCTGAGCATGATTTTAATTTTCCCTCTATGCATGATGAGAATAATTTTGTGTTATCAGATCCAAATATTTGTTCTCCATGCACTCAACATGAATCTGAACCTGTTATAGATATTGTTTCTACATTTGAAACGGATTCATGTTATGAGGTTGTATCTAAGGCTCAGTATGATGAATTGGGATTGGGTGTTATACCTCTGCATGATATTTCTGTGGAACCATTTTGCACTAACCATATTGCAGGAGGTACATATAAATTTGATCAGCATGCACCCACGCTGGAAGACAAAGGTGCCAGTACATACAGCAGTTTGAAGATCAAAAGGCACCTACTGAATCTGCTCAGAAACAATATTTGCTGCTTAGATCCGGCGGTGGAGGATATTTACCTGCTTGATCAGATTTGGAGGATGAAGCAGTTCGTCCTCAACAATTTCATGCTGGATCCTGAAGAGAAGAACATCTCCCTACAAATCCAAAATTGGCAACTGCCACCCTGACCAGGGGAGTTTTCTTTTTCTTTCTTCCCTGTTTTCCTACTTTTGTTACATTTGTCCTTTATCTGTTTAGTGTTTTAATTGATGATCTTATGCTTAGAACACGTTTAGGACATTGTAGTTTAAGTGTGGGCTGGGGAGATTCTGCATTTTGTTATGTTTGTTTTTCTATTTTTTTTTCTTTCTTAGTTTTCAAATTGTTATCCTTAAAAAAAAAATCAAAAATTCAAAAAATTGTTTTGCGTATTCCATGATTTTATTTCGACCCTCAGTTTCTTATTATTTCATACCAAATTCATTAAAAAAAATTTCACATCAGATTTCAATTTTCCTTATTTCCCTTCACTGTAAATATAATTTCTTCGGTCTTTCATACAGATAATTAATTGAGAATTTTGTTTAGACTAAGAAAGATATCATTCATAAAAGCAAAATTACAGTATTGGTGAATGGAAATTGAACAGATCTGAAATTGAAATTGCAGTAGATATATATGAAATTAAAGTTGTCCGGGGGTCGATCATTTCTGATCGTTAATATTACAAGCCAAATAAAAAAAAAGAAAAAAAAAAACATAAAAAAATAAATGTTCATATTACAGACCTTATTCTGGCCACACTCGGCCAACAAAAACATAATAAATAAAAAAAAACATAAAGCATTAAAATGGAAAGGTGTTGCTGGGTGGAGATCTTAGGGTAAGCTCCGTCGAGGGAGCTCTGGTGCAGAATGTAAGAGGCCTAGGCGGAGGGATTTGTCGTTCATCTCTGTCGTCGTCGATGATGATCGGGACTGGGAACAAATCCAGCAGCCTTGGTGCCCTCATTACCACCCAGCCATATTCTTTCAACAAACAAAAAAAAAAATCTTGTTAATAATAATTGAAAAAAAAAATTTCAATAAAAGTGAGATTTGATCAGAGGTCTTACCGTACATATATAGCGGCAGTTGTGAAAAGAGAGTGCCAGTGGGGTCCATCTCTGCTTGCCAGCGCCTGACCCGATTGCCGTGGTTGTTGAACCAGCAGTGCACGTTGTATTCGCTGGCATCTCCGAAGGTCCTTAGTCGAGACGTGATCTCGACGACTTGCGCTCTGCTTGGATGGGTAACCCCGTAGTTGAAGATGTTGGTCATCATCTTGACCTGATCATCTGTTGGACGCTACCGCTGACTCGTGTATCTCTCGATTTCCATCTCACTCATCATTCCTCTCTAATATTCTTAAACATAAAAAAAAATAAATAAAAATAAAAAATAAAAAAAAGAACAAAAACAGAAGAACAAAACAGAAAAAAAAAAAGAGCTTAAAAATATAATTAGATTAGTTCTGTGTTTTCTTTATTTGTTCTTGTTTCCCGTTAAATTTATTTTTTCCTGTCAGTCTTTGATGTTTCTGTGTCTTGTCTCAGGTTTGTCCATTTTCCAGTTTTAGGTCCATCAGTTTTGTCCATGTTTAGCTCCAGGTCCTCGCAAAGGGTCCTAACGGATCTAGGTCTGTGTTTTGTCCATTCTTTTTGTTTTTAGTCTGATTTTTTTTTTAGTTGTTTTTAGTGTGCGTAATAATAAGCAGAAAACTGGAAAAGCCGAATATAAAAAATAATAATAAACAATACAAAAATAATAGTAAGGGCAGGAAAGCATAAACAGGGGGCAGGGAGAGAGGTCAGGTATATAAAAAAAATGAATAGCATAAAAAAAAATAAATAAAATAAAGGAAAGCAGGACAAGGGAGAAGGAAAGAGAACAAGCAGAGAAAAATAAAGAGAGCAGGGCAGAGATGAAAAATAAAGGAAATACAGAAAGGGAGAGAAAGGCAGAGAAAGCGCAAAAAAAAAAAAAAAAAAAGAGAGGGAGCAGGTAAGGAAAGATGGAACGGGAAGGAGAGAAGGCAGGAAAAGAAAAAAAAATAGTAAAAGGAAAGGGAGATCTGAGAGTGTAGAGGACTTACCCGGGGAAGTAGGGTTGGCAGAGGAGCTCCTCGCGGATCTCGGACTCTTCAGATGGCACGGTGGCAGAGCTTCCTCGCAGATCCAGACGCTCGAGAAGAGAGCAGAGAGAGAAGAGAGAAGAGAGGAGTAGAGAGAGAGTGAGGTATCAGAAATGTTGCTCGACGCGGAGGAGTGGCCCTTTTATAGCCAAATGTTTTTTCACTGTAGCAACAGTTTCGGTCATAGCCACCGAAACTGTTGTCACAGTGCCGGTCATCTCCTTTTTCAGAAAAAAATAAAAAAATAATATTAACATCTATTGATGGATGTTATCTGACGACATCTACTGATGGGTGTCACTGAAAATTTCTCCCATTTTTCTACTTTTATTGCACTTGTCTATATTATTTGACTGCTCTGAAATTGATAATCTGATGATTGTTACACACTGAGGACATTGTGTGATTTAAGTGTGGTCTACTGGGGAGAAATTCTGATTTTTCTGTTAGTTTATGTTAGTATGTATTTTGTGTGTTAAATTTTTTGTTTTTGAGTGTTAAATTTTTTTCTGTTTTAAGTTATTTATCCAGTTTTGTGTGCAATAAATTTTACATTTTTCTCTTGATTTCTGGATGATGTCTAAGTTGTAGATTTTTCCTTTACTTACTTAATACTTATAGTTTGTAATCCTTGCTTTTCTCTACCTGGAAAGATGATTATGTGTTTAAGAGGTTGATTTAATCGTGACAAAAACACCCTGTGTGAGATTTGAGCAACTTAATTTTCTTTCTTGTGTGTGATATGTATCTTGAATGCTTGCACATATGCCTTGGCTTGATTCTTTTTGATATACTTGATTGATATGCATGTTCAGACGTGATAAAGGCATTTTTGTTCTTGAGCCTCTTTAGCCAAATAAGCCTACCTTGTTTTTATCCTTTGATAACCCCTTTGAGCCTATACTGTATATATTTCTTTGTGTTGAAGCTCATACACTGATCCTAAGTGAAAAACAAATGATTACCTTAACCTTAGGAAAGTCTGGAGCTATAGAAGTATTTTGTGAATAAGTGTGGTCTCCTTGGGAATTCTGATGAATTGGCTAGTTGGTTCCTCATCATGTTTTGAAATGATAATTTATATCCTGTTGTGTGATAAAAAAAAAAAAGAAGACAGGATAAAAAAAAATGATGAGAAAAAGAGAAAAATTGAAAAATAATTTTGTGAATAATGGAGTCGAGAAGAGGATTGAATTAGAGGTTTGGGTGAGATTTCACTGTGTTTACATTTTTTCCTTAGTGCACCTCTATTTCTTCTGAGCTATAGCTACTTATCCAAATTTATCCTCCCCTGTCCTTGGCCCCATTACAACCCAGTAAAGACCTTTTGATCTGAACATGCATATGTTTTAAGTATTGATAATTAGAAGCTTGCCAAGTCTACTTGTGTTTGTTTTCTTGAGTACATCGAGCTGATATTATTATTTACCCTAGACACTTGAGAGAAACACTGTAGGGCATCTGTGAGGTTATGTTATTTTTAAATCACCTCTTCAGCTCATTAATCATTTTGCTATGTTTTGAATTGCTTGGATGATTTCTATAAGAATCTGCTTAATTTGATTTTGTGTTGGATATTGTCTACATCTTTTCTCTGTCCAGACTTCTTGAGAACTCTGTAAATTATTTTTGTTTTCTTGTGAGTTTTTATTTTTCTGTCTGCTGAGTGTGTGTCACCTTCCTAGAAATCCTTAGAACTATTCCCTGATTTGTGTTTTAATTTTGCCCAAGAGTGCAAAAGACTAAGTGTGGTCTATTTTGATGAGTCAATATTTTCTTCACTTCACTTAGTTTATTGTACTAGAATTAATCAGGGAATTGTGCTTAAATGTTCGATATTATTCCATTTTCGTTAATTGTGTATAATTTGATCAGAAATTCTTATTTTAATTAATTTGAATTATCTGAGCTTATTATTTTCATTAATGATTGCAAGAATATTTTGGATTACATTTTAGGACATTTAGAAGAGCATGCATTTGTACACGGTGCTATTTAACTGGGAGAAGCTAGTTCCACTGATTTATTTTAGTGTTGAAGTGGAATATTGGCACAATTTGGAGCTCATTTCACGAAGAAGCATGATGATTTGGAACAACATACAACATCACACAGCCATTCATCTTTGTTGCAGCAAGCATTACTGTTGAATGAAAATTAAAATAAGGATCACACTTGTGTAGCAAACTCACGTTAACATGTGCCTTGTCACGGATGTTAAAGTTGAATTCACTGAAGAATAAAATGAAGGGACCCTCATGGTTTTGCTAAATTAACATTCTTCATTGAAGAGTTTGCTATAATTGCTACCAAACTAAAAGCATATGGCCTAGGGCCCATGAAGAAGTCAATTTGGAAAAGCAATCAGCAAAGTTGGAATTTAAAGTGGGAGCCACCATTATGGAGAATTTTGTTTTCTTTGACTGGAAATGGGGTCAATTTTTCCTTATGTGAGAAAAGTGGAAGAACCCCTCATTCATTCATTATTGGAAGGCCAGCACAAGGATGACAACCAGCAGTAGCAACACGCATGCAAAGTGTTGGAGCATCTAGTGAAGCACACGGCTGCCACATGAAGAGCTGCAGCCACTGTCACGGCATGAACAAGAAGCAACTGGTCCAGCAGAGGCAGCAGTTCACAGCTGGCTGGAAGAAAGAAGCAAGGTGCTGCATGGTGATGGAGGTACAGCTGGTTCAGAAAAGCAAGAGAAGAAATGAATTTACTTTCTTTTACAATCAACATCCACGTTTCAAGTCAAGCACATGGTTTTCACATATTCAAAAGGGAAGGCTCTTTTGGCCCATGGTTTTTCTAGTTCAGGGAATTAGTTTTCTTCCTTGCAACCCATACCACACGTTCCAAAGAGAAGATGTTGCATGGATTAATTTTTGTTGGAAGCACAAAACATTGGAACACACGGTCTGCACCAGAAATGGGAGAAGCCACATTCAACATCTCCAATCTTCCCAACGTAACTATCTATAGCAGTAGAAGCTCACGTTGCAGGAAGAAGGTGCAGCATCCAACAACTTTGAAGAAGACCTTCACGCTGCAGCTCACGGTCCAGCACAGAAGCTTGGAGAGCTCTCGGTCCTCCATGCATCCAGCAAACTACGTCACCAGTAACAGCTGAGAAGGAAATTCCTGTCCAGCAGGAACCATCACCAAAGAGAAGAAGTGGTGCAGCAGCTACCATGTCCGGGAAGCAGTTCACGTTCAAGGGAGAAGAAAAGGGAAGGAGAAGAGTGTCACGGTTGGAGAAATGGCAGCAGAGAAGTTTCATTCTAGCTTAGAGAATGAAGAAGGAAGTTCGAAAGGGAGCTGGAGCAAAGATGTGGTGTCACGGCTTGTTGGAAGAGGCAGCAGCTTCACGGACTTGAGTTGGTGTGCATGAGGGCCCATGATTTGTTATTATTAAGTGGTGCATGGTGGACGGCTGGAAGAAGTTCCACTTAGAGACCAAGAAAGTGAAATATTATTGGAAGTGGTGTACACACGTGAAAGAGGAGGGAAGTGGTTATAAATTGGCAGCAGCATAGCAGAGCAGATTATCAGATTTTAGTAGAGTTTTAGGAGTAGTTTAGGACAGTCTTTCAATTCTCTCGCTGAGTTTCCATTTCAAATAGTCCAAAAATGTAGTTTTTATTTCTGAAGCATTGCTTATTTCATTTTCACTTCTACGGTTCAAAATTTTTAATGTTGAATGTTGAATTTCATTTTCAGTCAAACATTTTTTTTATTGTTTTTATTCCATTTCCAGTTAAATGTTTTTATCTGTTAAATTTACCGTTAATGATTTTTTGCACTGTTAAATTTTGTAATTGCGTTTTACGGTTCGTTTTATTTTCAGATGTTTTCTATTTTTACCGTATTATACCGTGCAGTTTTCACCGTGTTTAAAATTTATTTCAGTGTTTTAAATTCTGTCTCGTTTAAATTCCAGTTTTAATTTTATTTTCCACAAAACAAAAAAAAAAATCACAAACAAACCCCCATTACGTGTTAAATCTGAGACCGAACCACAAATATTGGTCCTTGTGAGACGACCTAGGAGTCACTTATAAAAATCTGAGACTGAACCCAAATTGGTCCTTGAGAGACGACCTAGGAGTCACATCCTACACTATACTGCATTACTTAATTGCAATCAAATTTGTATGACCGCGACAGTCGTATCAACCTCTCTCACTTTCATTTTCCATTCCACCGTGCTTCTCTCTCATCACACATCATCACCATTACTTCAATCCGCTTCAGTGGCGTCAGCGCTCCTTAGCCACGCGTCCTCCTTTCTCTCGCGCAAAGCCTCGCCAGACCTTCTTCATTTCACTGCCACGACGTCTCGCGTCCATTTATCTCTCGAGAGCTCATCCTCGCGAGCCTTCTGCTTTCATCACAGTAAGCTTCTACACTCACATTTTCTTCTCAGATTTGCATTTTCTCTTTCCGCATCTCCTGACCACATCTAAACCTAGGGTTTCTTCATCATTTTGTCTTTTCCTGCCATTCTCACCATTTGTTTTCCATTTCCACCAATTAAACCCTTCTTTGCTCCGATCAAAACCTTTTCCAGCATTCAATCTCCATTTATCACCGTTTAATCGGTCCAAATCGAGTCTATTCCCACTCCTAGGGTTTCATTCGTGCCTCTCAGGTTTCCACAGATTAAATCGTAAATTCTAGGGTTCCATATGTTCAACCTCAGTTTTCCCTTCGATCTCTAACTTCTATTCCATTCCGCTGCGTCTTTACTCGTCGAGGAAGGCTCGGGGAGTTCAAATCGTGCTCGCACAGCTTCTATCGTCATTCCCTCGGGCGTTCGTCCATCACATTTCTTTCGTGCATCACTGTTTCATTGAATATTATCTGTGTTCTTGTTTTTCTACACATTTTAATCGGTGAAATTTGGTTGTAGAGTGAATTATGCTTTTAGATTTTAATTTCAATCTGTCAAAGTCTAGTGCATTCTTAAAATTGATTCAGTTTTCCAAATCTGTCCAGTTTTACTCTAATCTGCTTTAAATCAGTTTATGATGAAGTTAATGCAATGCCTAAGTGCAAATTATCACCAAATCAAGGCAGTGAGACACTAAGTCTAGCCGATGATGAATTAAGCAAAGCCTAACCCATTATTCAAAGTTTTTATGTGTTATTTTTAATAGTGTTGTTGTTATACTAGTTCAAAGTAAATTATGCTGGTTTATTCTCTAAACAATCTATTTTGGTGTAATTTTCACCACTATTTAGTGTTGATTGAAGGTGAAAAGGTGAAAAGGTGTGGTAAACCATAACAAGCAATGAAATGCATCTAGCATAGCTTGGTTGCCTCAAAAACTGAAAACACCTACTGTTTTGGTCTTATTTCAAGCTTTTCACCGTGCTTAAAAATCCTTGGATGTCTAATATGAATTTAATTCATTTTAGCTGATAATTTCCAGCTTGATCTAGTGCATTAAGACTTCCTTGAGTCATTTTCATTGTTGTTATAGCTTTTGAATCAATCAAACTTGATTTTCGAGGATTGATGGGGTATTTTTCTACATAAACTGGTCATAACAAGGTCAGATTTTGATTTATGCTATTTCTAAGCTATTTGATAGCTTGAACAAGTTTAAAATGGTGTTTAAAAGTTGCTAGCATATTTCAATTAGTAATATCTTGGCCTAAGTTCAGAGTTATTTCTTAAACCATCACATTTTGAGTTAAATTAGGAAGTGGCAAGGTGAATTTGAGTAACAATCTGTTTTTAACTCATTTCAGAGTTTGAACACGTTTAAAATCATTAATTAAAGTTGCTGAAGTGATTCATTTCGAGTTTAAGCCACTTCTGTACAAAGTTGAGTTTCAAACCACCAATATTAAGTCAATTTGTTTTGGTGCAATGTTGAAAACTGAATCTGTTTTGATGATTTTATCTTTAAAATTCAATTTGGGTTGCAGCAATACCTGGTTGAGTGATTTAAAATAAGATTAAATGGTTAAAAGAAGCAAAACAAAGGGTTAAAAGGGATTCTGAACTATGTAGCCCAATCAAAACCCAAAAACACAAAAGCTGATTCTCTTTGGTGCATTTCATCAAACAGTTTCAGGAAAATATCAAACAGTTTGGTTTCAACTTGATTTCAACCTGCATTTTGGTTTTCTTGCTTTAGTTTTGGTCTACAAGATTGAAACACCATTGTATAAGAGTTGAATGATCAAAACAAGCAAGGAGGCGGCTGGACAAGTTCAAAGCAGTGAACATATGGAGCAGTAGAGTAGTGTAGCTTGATCATCTTGGAATTCTAAATTTGTAATATGTTTCCATTTTAGTTTTCATTTGTTTTTCTTGTAAAAGGCCATTAAGACCAAGTGTTTGGAAGAGTCCTTGGTGCTCTCCAATCTTGGCAATTTTCTTTGCTTGCATTAATAGTAGACGGTGAGTGTGTCTTGTTAGCCAAAGCTACAAGCCTCACCATAGTAGTAGAATTTGATATTTTTTGCCTTTGATTCTTGTATTTCACATTTAGGGGTCATTAAACTCTGAAAGTTTTTTTATTGTTTGTGTTTGAGTCTTTTCCTTTTATTTTAAAAGTAATTTTAGTTTAAGGGGTAAATAGTTAGTAACCTAAGACATTTATGGCAAGACAAGATTTGATACTTAAGCATTCTTTATGACTCACTTCTCTTACCTGGGACTTGTCTAAGAATGAAGCTTCTAACCCTTTAGATTAGAAAAACCATTAAAAACAAAGATGTCTTGTTATAGTTCAGATAGGTTGTTTAGGTTAGATAGTGTTGATGAAATGTTTAATCAAGCTAGGAAAATTTCATTCTTTGGTAAAGGTAAAGATATAGGTGCATTAACATACCTAGGTTGGGAACAAGAAATTGATAAAATAAATCCTTGGTTTTATAGAGAGAGTGAATCTTATGTCCTTAGCATATATCTCTCTAAGTTAGAAGAGCATGCAAGAAAGTGGTGGGATGAAAGGCAATATAGGGTTACTAAAAGTAGAAAATCCTTCATTCATAATTGGTATGAATTAAAATATTGCATGAGAAGAAAGTGTGTGCCTCCAACCATTAAGAGAAACCTAGAACTAATGAGAGATAGTATTCAAGAGGGAAAAATATTTCTTAAAAGTTTAAATGATCATGGTTTCCTTCGTAGAGAAATAGAATTTGGGGCAAGACTTAAAGAGCTCAAGGCTAAGAAAAGGGAAAGAGAGATTAAAAGAGGAGAGCAATAAAGAAAAGAGGAAGCAAAGAGAGAAGAAGAGAGAGAGAAGAAAAAGAACAAGAAGAAAAGGAAGAGAGAAGAAAATAAGAAGAAAAAAAGAGAGGACGAAAGAAAAGAAGAAAGGAAAAGAGAAGAAGAAGTACAAAAATAAGAAGAGAGGAGAGAAGAAGAAAAGAAGAGAGAATTGCAAGAGCAAGAACATAGAGAGAAGGAACAATTGCTACTAAAGGCAACTCTTACTCTTACCATAACCATGTAACCTAAAAGGGAAGGTTTCCCATTCTTTACTTCTTTTCCAATCATTGTGCAGTCTTCGAATATTAACTTATCTTTCAAATCAATTGCCATGTCAATTTTCATTATACTACCATCTTCAAAATATGGCAATTTAAATCTTGAGTTATTGTTATCCTTAAGGATACAAGAAACTCAAAACAAAAGAAAAGTGACTTTTGAATTAGGACTTTCAAATTTCTTTAAAATTATAAAACAAAATATAGAAAGTCCTTATTTTAAAGTTACTTCCATAAAAAGGTTCTTTCTTGGATTGATACTAATTGGATATATATATTTGATGCTTATTGTAGATATATTTTTAATCGAGGAGGAAAGTGATAAACCAAAGTTGTGCTATTTTATATCTTCCTGATTTGAGGACCCATTTAGGAAATTTCGTTCAAAGGAGTACCAACTAAAGCTAAGGCTAAGAAAGGGAAGTGAAGAAGGACTTTTAAAGGCTCTTTCTTGATTTTCTTTCTCTAAGTCTTAGAAGGATTATTTTTAATATGTTTGTACGTTGTTTTGTAGGCTAGGAAATCATGGATCAACTAGCCAAGAAGCTTGATTAAATCAAGAAGAAAGGAAACATCAAGAATGGAGAAGCAAGCCAAATCTTCACTTGGATGTATAAAGGCACTGTCCAACTATCCAGCAAGCTGCTTTGGAACACCTGGCACCCAACGGAGGGGTTTTGCACTCAGCGTCTGAAGATGCACCAACTACTCACGTTTCTTCTCCCTTGCATTGCTGACATTTATTCAATGCATCCAAAGCTTTAGTCGTGGCTTGGTTTTCCTTTAAATAACTTCCTTCTATGATTGTATGAGCACCTTTGATTTGAATGAAGAATTATTTTCTGCTGATTCTGTCCAAAACTTTCTTCTTGTTGAAGGTCACCGAGAGAGAGCTTGAGAGTTTCCTCTAGCCTCTCTCCCTAGTTAGGCTTCCATTCCTAGCATTTCTCCACCCATCCGCATCACATTTTAGCACCCAAATCTCTACCTTCATTCCATTTTTGTCCATCACCGCTTCATCAGTTTATCATCACTAAACCACTATGCTATTCAATCTTCCTCTATCTCAAACATATCTTCATCATCAAATCATCCATCATTTTTCAATCCATTCCACTACGTTGTCCAAGAAAATTCTCCATGGTTGCGTGCTGCTATTGTCCGAATCAGAGGAGAGTTCGGTTGATTTGTTCCTCCACCTGAATCAGCCAAATCTTTCTTCCATCAATAGGTAGTGATGCATTATCTTTTGAAAATAAGAAAATGCATATGTTTAACAAGTCAGGACCCAGCTAGTTATGGGTACCTAAGAGTCAAATTATTCCTCTTGTATGTGTCTGATGACCGAAAAGAAAGCCTTGTTCTGGTACCTGGACAATGGTTGCTCACGTCACATGACGGGAGAAAAATGTATGTTCCTAAACCTGAGGGACACGAAAGGAGGTTTGGTCACATTTGTAGAAAACCAAAAAGGAAAAATCATAGGAATTGGAAAGATAGGTACAAACCTTTCCCCTTCCATTGATAACGTCTTGTTAGTCGATGACCTTAAACATAATCTTCTTAGCATAAGTCAATTGTATGATAGCGGATATAATGTTATTTTTAAAAAAGGCCAATGTAGAGTATTAGATAGTAATAATTCTTTAGTATTTACTGCTAATAGGAAAGGTAACGTGTACAAAATAAATTTGGATGAATTGTAGTCTCAAAGTGTCTCATGTTTAGTCTCTATGAAGGACAAGGCAATAACGTGGCATAATAATTGTGAACACGCAAGCATGAGATTAATCTCTAAGTTGCAACGCCATGACCTCGTACGAGGATTGTCAGATGTATCATTCAACGATACGGTCTTTTGTAGTGCTTGCATGAAGGGCAAACAGGTCAAAGAATGCTTCAAAAGTAAAAATATGGTTTCGACCAAACGACATCTGAAGCTGCTTGATATAGATTTGTTTAGACCTACAAGAAGTGAATCTATGAGTGGTAAACACTATGGATTAGTAGTTGTAGATGATTTTTATAGGTGGACTTGGATTTTATTTTTAAATAATAAGGATGAGGCTTTTGATGTCTTTTGCAAAATCTGTAAAAGGATAGAGGCTGAAAAAGATTTGAAAATCATGTTTATCCGAAATGATCATGGAGGCGAATTTGAAAATCATCTTTTGGAAAACTTGTGTGAAAACTCAGGCATCAAGCGTAATTTCTCAACTCCAAGAACTCTAGAACAAAATGAAGATGTTGAGAGGAAAAATATATCTTTGCAAGAAATGGCTAAAATTATGTTGAATGCTTTCAATACTCCTAAATACTTTTGGACAGAAGCAATTAACATTACCTGCTATATTCAAAACAGAGTTGACATCAAGCCAATCCTCAATAAAACACCCTATGAGCTATAGAATGACAAAAGGCCAAATATTTCTCATTTCCATCCATTTGGTTGTCAATGGTTTATTCTTAATACCAAAGATAGTTTAGGTAAATTTGATTCTCGTAGTGATGAAGCAATCATGCTTGCTTACTCAAAATCTTCAAGATGTTTATGTTGTATAACTCTAAAACCTTGAAGGTTGAAGAAGTCATTCATGTGAAATTTAACCATGAGCCTAACAAAAGTAAGTCAGAGCTAGAAGACTCCTTCCATAAATTGCGGGTAGATGATTGCATATCCAAGGAAGAAAATGCATAAGAAGATCATAACCATGAAGTTGAGAATCAACTTGAAGAGACATTCAACGATATTAGTCAAGAAAGAAGGGAACCAAAAATCATACATCGTATTATCACTAAGGATCATCCCTTAGAGAAAATTATCGAAATTCTCAACGAACGTGTGAGAACAAGATTGTATCGCAATCCACCAATCACTGCTCTCATCTCTTAGATTGAGCCTTCGAACGTCAATCAGGCTCTTGAAGACAACTCTTGTACTGAAGCTATGAAAGAAGAACTTAATCAATTCAAGAAAAACAAACTATGGGAACTCATTGAGTTACCCAAAGGAAAGCATGTGGTCAGATCTAAATGGGTATATCATAACAAAGCCAGACTAGTTGCGAAAGGCTACTCTCAACACGAAGGAATTGACTACATAGAAACATATTCTCCTGTAGCAAGGTTAGAAGCCATTCACACTCTTTTATCTTTTGCAACGTTCAACAATATCAAGCTTTATCAAATGGACGTCAAGAGTGCATTCTTAAACGACGATATTAGGAAGAAGTGTACGTGAAGCAACCCCAGGGTTTGAGGGCAAAGCTAATCCCACACACATCTTCAAACATAACAAAATCTTATATGGATTAAAACAAGCTCTCAAAGCTTGATATGAAAGGTTAACTCTCTTCCTTGTAAGGAATGGTTTCACAAGAGGTCAAGTAGACACCATGCTCTTCAAGAAGAATGTCAATCAAAGCTTCATAGTCATTCAAACATATGTTGATGACATTATCTTTGGTGCTATTGATGACAAGTTATGCCAAGACTTCTCAAAAATGATGCAAGAAGAATTTGACATGAGTATGATGGGCGAGCTAAAATTCTTTCTTGGACTACAAATCAAGCAAGAAGATGACACAATTGATATGCATGAAACATAGTATATAAAGGAGCTACTAAAAAAGTTTAAAATGGATTACGCCAAGGAGATGAAGACTTCAATGCATCCAACAACTAGCTTAGGGCTAGATGAAAGCTCAACAAAAGTGGACAACATTTTTTATCGTCAAATGATAGGTTCACTTTTGTATCTTACAACGTCTAGACCTGACATTATGTTCAACGTATATCTTTGTGCAAGATTTTAGTCAGACCCCAAAGAAACCCATCTCAGTGTTGTTAAACGCACATTTCGCTATCTAATATGAACAAATATCTTGGTATATACTACAAAAAGAAGTGAGAGATTTAATCTTGAAGGTTATTGTGATGCTAATTTTGCTGAAGACAAAGTTGAGCAAAAAAGCACAAGTGGAGGCTGCTACTTCAGTGGAGGAAATCTAGTATCATGATTGAGCAAGAAGCCGAACACAATCACACTATCAACTTCTGAAGCTGAATATGTGTTGGTTGCACATTGTTGCTCTCAACTATTATGAATCAGGAATCAACTGGAAGACTACAATCATCATCAAGGTACGATTCCTGTCTTCCGCGACAATAATGCTACAATTAGTTTGTCTAAAAGTCCAACATTGCATTCTCGCGCTAAGCATATTGAAGTCAAGCATCACTTCATATGTGATCATGTTAACAAGGGTACTGTGGACTTACAACATGTAAACACAGAAGATCAACTTGCTGACATCTTCACTAAGCCATTAGTTGAAGATAGACTTAACTGTCTAATAACCCTTATTGGTATGAGAAACGTTGAATGAATATTTGATTCAAATATGTTATGTGTGTTCATATAGGATTCATATAGGAGTCTAGAGAGTCAATCGTCTAGGACACATAGTCCAAAAGACATCATTTTGTTTCATTGTCTAAGATAAATCGTCTATAAGACAACTGCATTCATGCATTAGATGTGTCTAAGCACTGAGCCCATTTGTATAAGTTTTCTAGGATTTCCTTAGCCCAAACCCTCTCTCATATCTACCAAATCTTCTGCGTGCCAATAAAGCCACCCTTCTCTCCACTCAAACCTAATCTCTCTCTCTTCCTCGAAACCTTAAAAATCTCTAATTTCATCGCTTCCCACTCTTATCCATTGCTAACCACTAGTAAAAAATAGGCTTTTAAGTTTGTTATTTTGAGCTTTTTAAATCTGTTTTCGAACATACTTAGATTCGGCAGACTTAAGTTTTAAATCTGTTATTAAGCAATAGACTTAAATTTTAACTTTGTTGTGAATCAACAGACTTAAATTTTTCATCCAAAATTGCAAATCCAATATATATTTCATTACCACCTCAATCAACCACCCGAAAATTCATCTTTCTTATATAAATTTCCATACACAATAAAGATAAAATTGAAATATAATACAAGTAATCATTCTCTCAATTCAATTCATCTTAACAATAAAAAAAATACACTAAGAACCCATAAATCCAATCACATTCTTTACATACGGTAATACAAACTAGAAACAGAGGAAGAGAAATTGGAGTAATTAGTAATCACTCCCAAGAAACCCTAAAACCCTAAAAATTCTTAACCCTAAAAATCACTATAACACAAATTAAAATCTAAAACAGGAGCAGCGACGGGAGCGGCGACAACCGCAACGAGAGCGGGACCGGCAGCAACGGGAGTGGAACCAGAGGCGATAGTGACAACGACTCAGAAGAGGAGACAAGACCTTCAAGGCGGAGGCAATGACATATGTGCCTTTGGACACAGAGGCAAATCTCTCAAGGTGGGAGAAGGTGGAGAAAGAAGTGTGATGTTTCTGTGAAGAAAAATTAAGTTAAAGATAGATATAAAGAAAAAAGTAGGTTAAAGATGGATTTAAGTCTTTTCGAAATTTAACTCATAAAATTAAAGTCCTATTTTATTTGAAAAAATTTAAAATGTTAATTTAAGTTTGGTAAAAAACTTAACAGATACAAAAATTAAGTCTGTTTGTATTTTAACAGATTTAAAATAAAAATTAAAGTCTGTTATAAGATTAACAGATTTAAAATATGAACTTTTATTTACAAAAGTGTCACCGCACATTTATTAAGTCTATTATTTTGAAAACAGACTTAAATTCAAAGACTTAAAAGGCTCTTTTTTGTACTAGTGGACTAACACTCTTCTCAAAATTCCCTCGGTATTTAAAGAGATATAAATCTCTTTTGAATCTTCTCTCTACAAACTTCATTAAATGGACTGATCAATCGCCCATGACTAACTTTTTTCTATTTAAACGCACTTCTTTTCTCATCTTCTCAACTTATCCTCTCCAACCTTAACTTCTCTCTCATCGTCATGTCCTCTCCAACTCTGGAGTCTCCGAATCTTCAATATTCCAAGCTAATGAAACCCTCTTCCAAACCTCCTGACCGTCATTGTCATCTCATTCGCTCACCGGAACAAGATGTACATGACAATCCAACCTCTTCTCCTACTCTTATTTGAAGAACTTACTTGCCTTTCGCACGAAGTTCTTCCATTGTACCTCCACCATCTCTTATCTGACTCCACCTCCCCAACATTGCCCTTTCCATCCCTTCACTATTCTTCAACTCCCTTACACTTTCTCTTACCTTTAGGTACATCCTGGTCAGATGTACTTGCTTCCCCTTCCTTCCCATTTGTTTGATGAAGTCTTCCCTTTCCTTCTTTTTTCCATCACTATTGAGCTATAAGGTTACTTCCTCGTTTCTTTCTCCTTTTTTATGTTTATCAAATAAGGGGGAGAATAGAGAAGGAGCAGACGTGTCAACATCTAGCAGCATGTACTCAGGGGAAATACACTAGAAGTTAGGATAGTATAGAATCAGGGAGAGTTTCACCATATTCTTAGAGTTCATTTTAGGAGTCCATGTTTACATTCTTATAATCTATTTGTTTTAATAAAATTGTCTATGATTGTTGTTTATTTATGGTGCTTATTATTTACTTATTTATTTGTTGCTTATTTATAGCTTTATTTTTCCTTCTCGTTTATTTATGTTTATACAATATTCTTTCAACTATTTTCACTAACAACATGGAAAATATAAAGAGAGAAAACTATAAAACACACAAGACTTAAAACTAAAAGTTGAACTAAAAGAATGAATACATCATTTAAATGTGTATTTGTTAAACATCAAAAGGGGGAGATTGTTAAAGACAAAATCGTCTATATGAGCAAACGATCTCATAGTTTTGAAGTTTAACTAAATAACATTAAAATGAGTTAATGACCAGAAAGCAACCTAGGGTAAAAACACAAAACAAAGAGTCAAAATCCAAAACAAACAAAATCTATAACCTGAACCCCAAACATAGAAATCATAGGAAAACACTTAGGTCCTAGGAAATAGAAAAACACTTAGGCTAGAACAACCAGACGCATAACTAGACGATGTCTTGTCTAAAGGAATCCAAGAGAGAATTGAGCTAAACCCTTAGTGCTTAAAATACCTAAAGTAGATATTTGGCTTCTCTTGAAAACAAAAACAAGTCGAGATAATGTCTTCAACTAAACATTAAAAGACATAATTGGTAAAACATATAAGAAAGCCTAAGCAAGTTGAACACTATCTGTCTATAAAGGGACAAAATGCTACCTAACGGTAAGAAATCAAAAAGCATTTTATTGTTTTGAGCAAGTATTAAATGACATTAAATGCTCAACATTAAAAAACAACAAAAGTGATAAGAAAAGTTATATCTGTTGCATGCACAATTTACTCTAATTTTGAAAATAAGCTATTCTACACGCATCCACAGTGTTACAGATCAAATATCAAATGTGGACGTTAGAGACAAAAGAGATAATCATGGAATGTTCCTCTCTTGAAGCAAAGTCTAAAAAGATCGTACCACCTACGTTAAGCAAAGGACTGAAAAAACGTCTACTCTGATAAAGTTGACTTACACAATGACTGCTGTGAAAAGAAGAAAGAGAAAATACAAACATCAAGGCTACAAACTACAAACGCGGACAAATTTTCATGAAGCCTATATATAGAAGATTTCTGAAGAAGAAAATCAAGAGGATAGAATAAAGGATAGCCAAAGAGCACAAAGCTTACAACAACAAATCCATCCTAGAGAGAAAAAGAGAGAAAAGAGCTCAAATAAAAGAATACATCTGAGTTGAAGAAAAGAGAAGATAAGAGAAAAATAGAAAGAGATACTCTCAAGCTTAAGCGTTTAATTTCTTACTATTGTAATAGAGTTTAGAGAAACACCTGTGAGTGTTTGGACTGTATTGTATTGAAATCAAATCCTCTTGTAGAGAGATTTAGTCTGAATTGCTTGTAAGCAATTGTTGATTGCAATTTTGTAGAGAATTAAAATACTTAAAATTGAACTCTTTTGAGTTGAGAAATCTAGGAGCAATAATCTAGTACAAGGAGTGGTTCGAATACTCAAGAAAATCGCGACAGAGAGTTGAGTACCAGGAGTGGTGCGTATACTCAAGGAAATCTCGGTATGGAATTGAGTACCAGAAGTGGTGCGAATACTCAAGGAAATCAAGGCAAGGAGTTGAGTACCAGGAGTGGTGCGAATACTCAAAGAAATATCGGTAGGGTGTTGAGTACCCGGAGTGGTGCTAATACTCAGGGGAAATCTCAGTGAGGTAGCTGAGTACCAGGAGTGGTACTATACTCATTTGTAATAGTGTGAAGATTATAGTGGAACCCTCTACGGAGGAGACTGGACGTTGCTCAGTTAGAGCGAACCAGTATAAAATCTCTTGTGTTATTTCTCTTCTCTTTACTAAACAATATCAGAAAACTTGTAGTTGAGTTTTATATTTCAAAATATAAGAACTTCCAAGCTAAACGATCCTTTATTTTTAAAAGAAGTTATTACAAACACTATAGTAGAAACATTCTGAATAGCACGATAATCTTATCCAAGCCTATATATTTCAAATCGAGCATCTAAGCCTTCAAAAAAATATTTCATACGGTCGATAAAGTGCTATATCAGAAAGTTTGTGAGAAACGTTTTCTATAAACACTATTCAAGTACTTCAGTAAATTCAACTTACCAACGAAAATTCCTCCCTAAAAATACAACACACGTATCTATTGGTAAGTTCGTTAGTGCTTAACATTTACCGATAAATTGTAGGTTGTCGATAATTATCTGTTGGTAAAACGCATTTTCCCTATAGTGCAATAAAGGTCATAGGTTGTCTTAAAGGATCAAATAACACAAGAGTAATAGAAGAGGTAATAACTACTTGTAGAAAGTGAAAATAATTACTAATTGGAATAAATCAGTGAAAAAATCCAATGACACTTGATCACTATGAAAGTTGCAGATCTAGAAAGAGAATATTGAGACAAGTCTGACGATGGTATTTGTTTCTAGAGTGGTTGTCAAACACGACTAAAATCATGGTGTTTCCTATTCAAATGACGATATTAGTAACGGTGATAATGGGGAACAATGAGTCCGAAAATTTTTTACATTATGTGAGAGAAAAAGTGTAAGCCTAACTCTCAATACCATATTAAAATAAAGAAAAAGACATAATCCCTGTGTGTTAAACACATATATACATTTATAAATAAATGAATACAAAGAAATAAACTTTAACCCCACTACCTATAAAACTAGCTCTTAATCTTGAAATTAATAATATATAATAATATCAACAAATATTTCCATCTTTTTGTAATTTTTTAACGATAAAAGTACTCACTTCGGTTGATTTTTAGAATCATTTGATTCTATTTAGTTTGACGTCAGTTCATTACTTGTGAAATGAAACTATAATACCAAGCAAAAACGATTGAACCATAAATTGAGAAGGGAATAATCTAAATGCTTATGGATATTGCAGAAGAACCCAAATATTTTAAGACATAATTGATGTTTTGAGAACAATTTCAATAAAAAGAAGTTCATTCGAATTTGATCCATATTTTACAGTATACGTCTGTAAAAAAGTGAGACACAAAAACAATTATATCATATGTTCGATACTCTATGTCTTTATTTTATGTCTAAATAATGAAACTCATTTTCAAAATATAAGAACCTTTCCAACAATATCTTTTAAGATCCTTTCATTGTTGGTATGTATCCTCAAGTCAAGCATGGAGCACCATTTTCTAGAGCTCAAAACTTCCTTTGTCTTTTACCTCGCATGGTGGTTCAACACACTTTTCCTTAGTAAATAAAAGACATTTTACCAAATTAAAAGAAATTCGAAACAAATTTAGGTGTGCTGTTGAGTCGACTGAGTGATAAAATGAATAATAACACTCAAGTTGAGGTAGTAGATTACAATTTTCAAAGTTTTAATATTATATATTTATAAGTGCAATTTAAATTTTATATTTTTTGTATAACATTTTTTTATTAAAGTTTTACTTAAAAATATATAAAATTATAGTTTATTGTTAATGTTATGTAGTAAGGATATTTATGTAATAACATAAATATCTTAGATATTTTAGACAGTTAAAATATCAGTCAAAGCCACTAACCACACTTTTAGGTAAGGTGGTTATTTTTATTCTTTATAAATACAGTGACAGGACCCAAGTCCAGGTACGTTCTCTTTATGCTCTAGAGATCCTGAATAATACTTCAGAGCAGTATCCAATTACTCTCTTCTGAGCTCCAGCTCCATAACTCATATCTGACTTGAACGTCGGAGTATCTTTGCAGGTACCTCCCCCTCCTTTGGTGAATACGAAGGACAACAGTTGAAGAAATGCAAGCATCCCAGACATCCAGGAGCAACAGAGACACACAGGAAAATGTACACCGAAACATTTTGGCGCCCACCGTGGGGCCGAGGGCCAACCCAAAGAAGCCACAAGAGGAGCCTCGGCCTCAATGAATCACTCCTTCGAATAGAGCTACTCCATCAAATCGCGGCACCGCCACCAAGATTCCCCTCCTCGAGCCATTGACATCACTGTCACTACCAGATCAAATGACACCTCCATCGGGTTTCTCTCCTTCTCCCCCCGTGAGTCATTGATGCCAGTTGACATCAACGAAATCACACCCCTTCGCGGGTCAGACTCAGCGCAGAAAACGCCCCCAAATTAGGTCCATCCATCAGCCTCCGTCACACCACCGGACACCACTGTCATAGGGGAACCATTAATTCATCCCCGTCACCTCCAAAACACGATCACAATGATCCTAAGACAGTGATGGAGGCCACCAAACTCATCTTCCATCAGCAATCATGCACCTATGTCGTCATCACCATCTCCATGCCTTCATCGTCACCACTGCGAAGATCAAAACCACAATTCCTAATTTTCCAAATTCCCAGTTACACCAAAAGTCGCAGAAGAACAGGAACCCTAAACCCAAAGCTCCATGTCGCCGCCGTCCCTTCCAATCACAGCGTCGCTGTCCTCGCCATCAGAAATCGAGAACCCCAAGATCAGAATCGAGACTGAGAACAGAAAAACCCCAAACCGGGCTCAGTCCAGACCACGCATCACCATCGTGATTCAAGAGTCACTGTCGCACTCTTATCCTCTCCGGTATCGCAGCGGTGGCACCTCCGTCATGTCCAAACTCCATCAGGTGCGGCTCAAGCGACAACCACATCAGGGCCGTCGCCATCAGAATGCCACTGCAAAGCCGCCAGTTCATCCCAAGCCTGGGGACTCCATTGTCTTCGATCATCTTTGATCGCGACTTCCGTCTCCGTCGACAACAACAGCATCAGAATCAGCCGTTCCGCAATGTGGCTGATTCTAGGGTTTTTTGGGGCAGAAAGGATTCTAGGGAGACCCATTCTCCACATCTTCCGCAACCCTCGCGTAACCCACGCGTCATTCGGTTCTGCCTCCACGTCATCCAACCCAATTTCTATTCCCCAAATTTTAAACGTCAGTCGTCCATTCAAAATCTGTACGAGCGTGCCACTTGACCAAAGCGATAACTTATATGTCGAACGTTCAAAAAGCTCGGCCTCGCGTACGTCATTGACGTTCGTCCTTCGTATTCAAACGCTCGACAATCTTGGTGTACGAGCATCCAAGCCAATCAGTGTGTACGAGCGTCCAAGCACTCCTGCGCTCGTCCTCGACATTCGGATTCGAACGCTCGACACTTAATGTGGACGAGCGTTCAAATAAAGACCGTGCGTCCTCAACCTTCGTATTTGAACGCTCGACAATGCCAATGGACGAGCGTTCAACCAATTAGCCGTTCGTCCTCGGCTTTAGCGTTCGACCATCCATGGCCTCAACCATACGGCCAGTCGTTTCAATAACGTTCGTCACTTCGCTGATAATGAACGTTCGGTATAGAGCGTTCGTCATTTGGTTCAGCGAGCGTTCGCAAAGCACTCGTCAATTCGTGTGTGCGAGCATCCACACTGCTCGATGTGGACGAGCGTTCAAACAGCAGCCGCTTGTCCTCATCTATATATCCGAACGCTCGACACTCAATGTGGACGAGCGTTCAATAAGGGGACCGTGCGTCCTCGACCTTGGAATTCGGACGCTCTACACTGCCTTTGGACGAGCGTTCAAGCAACAAGCCGTCCATCAGCCGTTCGTCCTCGACCTTCGGATTCGAACGCCCGACAATCCTTATGGACGAGCGTTCCAGCAATAAGCCGTTCGCCTCGGACCGTTCGTCCTCGTCAGTCGGATTCGAACGCTCGACACTTAATGTGGACGAGCGTTCAAACAAAAAACCATTCGCCCT
The DNA here is from genome assembly GCF_016808095.1 of Vigna angularis. Lineage (NCBI taxonomy): Eukaryota > Viridiplantae > Streptophyta > Magnoliopsida > Fabales > Fabaceae > Vigna > Vigna angularis. The sequence continues at coordinate 23,341,668 of NC_068978.1, read as the reverse complement.
CGCACTCGGACTTGAACGTTCGACAATGTCTGTGGACGAGCGTTCAAGTATTCAATATCGTTCGTCCACTCGGTTCCCAGCGTTCGACCTCGCTTGCCACTTGGCCAAAACGACAACTTATATGTCTAGCGTTCAAAAAGTTCTGACGTTCGGCCTCGCGTTAGGCCTCACATGTCATTCAGCCTCTACCACCCGAACGCTCGACAGTCAGCGTGTACGAGCGTCCGAACAGCCAACTGTTTGGCATCCCTTCGGTTTCAACCGCTCGGCTTAGCATTTGGCCTCTACTGATCGGACTTACCTCCAAACGAACGCTCTATCATTCGAGCTCCACTCCACTCCAATGACGTTCGTTCTATTGGCATCAACGTTCGGCCATTACATTTCTCGGACGTTCGTCATTTAGCTCATCATCGACGTTCGGTCTCTACCACAGGAAGCTTTCGGTCAATGGACCTCTTTGACGTACGGCCTCAAGCATACAGCATTCGGGCTAATGGACGTTCAGCCATCAGGTTTGCAACTTGACCAAATGGTCTCACCTATATGCTTAGTATTATTTCTTACAGTGCAGATAATCATATCTTGTACGTAAAAGCGGACACCTGAGCGCCGTTCACCCTGAAGCACTTCTAAACCCAGCAGATGTTCGCCCAAGAACACCCACGTGCATAAAGGGATACACTCCCGCTGGCCGATGTTCGCCCTAGAACACCCAGGTGCATCGAACAAAGGGACACACTCCCGCTGGTAGATGTTCGCCCCAGAACACCCAAACAATCAAACTTAGGGGACCATCCCCATAGCCTAGCTTATGTTCGCCCAAGAACATCTACTTTCAAAGAATCTGTCGTTCAACATCGAAGGTGTTCGTCATTTGATCTCAACGCTCGACATTCAATTGTCAACGAGCGTCCACTCAGTCAGTCGTTCGGCTTCAACGCTCGACATTCAATTGTCAACGAGCGTCCACTCAGTCAGTCGTTCGGCTTCAACGCTCGACATTCAATTGTCAACGAGCGTCCACTCGGTCAGTCGTTCGGCCTCAACGCTCGACATTCGATTGTCAACGAGCGTCCACTCAGTCAGTCGTTCGGCTTCAACGCTCGACATTCGATTATCAACGAACGTCCACTCAGTCAGTCGTTCGGCCTCAACGCTCGACATTCGATTATCAACGAACGTCCACTCAGTCAGTCGTTCGGCCTCAACGCTCAACATTCAATTGTCAAAGAGCGTCCTCATGATCGGCCTCGCATGCCACTCGGCCTCTACCGCTCGGTCATACGTATCCTCACGTTCGGCTTCAACGCTCGACATTCAATTGTCAGCGAGCGTCCACTCAGTCAGTCGTTCGGCCTCAACGCTCGACATTCGATTATCAACGAACGTCCACTCAGTCAGTCGTTCGGCTTCAACGCTCGACATTCAATTGTCAGCGAGCGTCCACTCAGTCAGTCGTTCGGCCTCAACGCTCGACTTTCGATTATCAACGAACGTCCACTCAGTTAGTCGTTCGGCTTCAACGCTCGACATTCAATTGTCAGCGAGCGTCCACTCAGTCAGTCGTTCGGCCTCAACGCTCAACATTCAATTGTCAAAGAGCGTCCTCATGATCGGCCTCGCATGCCACTCGGCCTCTACCGCTCGGTCATACGTATCCTCACGTTCGGCCTCACTTGTTCCAGCTTTTTGCCATTTGGCTTCGCCTCCTTTTGGTCCATCAAATTCAACCACTCGGTCACGTTCAATCCACACATGAGCAATGACCAGGAACACGCTCTCTAATTACAGCAAAGACAGCCTCCCTCAAACTCATAAGTCCTATAGTTACCACGTCACCGGTTAACTCGGACTTGGGGGGCATGTTATGTAGTAAGGATATTTATGTAATAACATAAATATCTTAGATATTTTAGACAGTTAAAATATCAGTCAAAGCCACTAACCACACTTTTAGGTAAGGTGGTTATTTTTATTCTTTATAAATACAGTGACAGGACCCAAGTCCAGGTACGTTCTCTTTATGCTCTAGAGATCCTGAATAATACTTCAGAGCAGTATCCAATTACTCTCTTCTGAGCTCCAGCTCCATAACTCATATCTGACTTGAACGTCGGAGTATCTTTGCAGGTACCTCCCCCTCCTTTGGTGAATACGAAGGACAACAGTTGAAGAAATGCAAGCATCCCAGACTTCCAGGAGCAACAGAGACACACAGGAAAATGTACACCGAAACAGTTAATATATGTTTGTGTGATTTTCTTTATCATAAATTTGATATTATTATGAAATAGTTCACAAACTTACTCAAAATTGTCATACCACAAATACACTAGAAAACATAACACAATCGTAATTACTGGAATAATTAAGGTTAACCAGAGAAAACAAAAAGGAACAAGTACGACATTGAAATTTAACATGGTTCAAATGAAGAGTTAACAAACTTCAATATACTACAAAATATAGGTTTCTTTCTCACACGCAAATTTTAGTTATTTAAAATTTTAAAAAAAAGTTTTTTATTTATGTTGATCCAATATAAGTTTATAAGATTTATAATTTGTTTAAATTAATTCACAATTTGTAGGATACATCTATTTTCTCATATAACATAAGTCAAGTGGATCAAATTACAATTCAACCATGAAAGTTAGATTGTTATTGTTTAAAGTAGAAAGAGTGTCATTCTATAACTATCACCTATAGCTTTTGACCTACTAGTAAATGTTTGATCAAACATTTGGTATGAGAGTCAAAATTACAGGTTCGACTTTTAGTGGACAATTATTTAGAAATTGATTGTTGTGGATTGTACAATTATTTTGAGGGGATAAGTTAGGTGAGCTTAACCACAGTAAAAAATTGATTTAATAAGAAAATTGTTGAGAGATACATTATTTTAGGATGCATTAATTGTCCTGTGGCTTTTGATAATTAAATTAAGTGATAATTAAATCATGACATTTTAAATGTTTGATTAATTTATATTCATATATATATATATATATATATATATATATATATATATATTAAAATATTAAATTGAAATTTTAGTGAATTTGAGCCTTCCAGCACACCTCTCCTGTGGCTTTTGATGCCCACTTATGCATGAGCTGGCTATTGTCCCAACTAGTTTTGTTTAACATTTTCCATGAACCAAATTCAGTTAAATTCTAACAATGTACAGACAGCTACTGACATAAACCAATAATCAAATAGAAGCCTGTGTTGGGCTCCGGGTACCGAGGTATGCATCACACCTTTTACTTAATGATCATCGATATTATATTTTGCTAATAAACAGAAAATAAGGTTAAATTAATGGTTTGGTGAAGCTTGTAATTCAAAAAGTGTTCGATGTGTCTGGATTTTCGTGACACGAATAAATACAAGCTCCATATTCCAGAATGTTACAACGGGACTCCTTGATTTTATAATTTTGTCTTTAAAATGTGAAGTTTCAATTATATTAAGAAATGAATGATTATATACAATATTATGAAATGCCGAGAAATTGATCAAGTTAAGAGAAGGCAGTTAAAGAGTCAAGGGGTGATCAGAAGGAGGAAAACAAAACAAATTAAATGAGAAATAATCATAAGGTCTTGTTCACTTGAGTGGATTTGAGGGAGAGTAATTGAGGGAATTTAAGAGGATTTGAAAATAAAATTTTTCGTTGTTTATTTGAGTCAATTTGGAGATAAGTGAGAATGAATTTGAAAGTAAAGTTTGTGAGAATTAGTGTAGGATTTGATTGACGTGACAGATTAAAAAAATTTACTTCTAAATCCAATCTCATTTACCTCCAAATTCACTCAAATAATCAACAAAAAAATTTATTTTCAAATCCTCTTAAATCCCCTCAATTATTGTCCCTCAAATCCACTCAAGTGAACAAGGCGATGTGGGTTTATAGGACATAACTGATGTGAACCTGAACAGTTTTAGACACTTCTTTTAATTATTATGTAATTCAATTTTTATTTCTATTTTGGATTAACGTAAAAAGAAATGAAAAATATAATAGGTTATTTGTGTTCAAAATAAAATGACATTATATTTACAACAAAAGCCAATATAGTGAATTAGATATATTTATAAAAATTGATTCATGATATAAATGTTATTATTTTTTGAATATAATATTGCAAAAGAAGATTTGATCCATCAAATGCGGAAGCTTTTTCTGAGCTTGGACCGAGACTTTAGCTTCCAACGTTTTGATTTAGAGATATATCTCAAACTTACCAAACTTCACGCTGCAACGTTATAATTTTGTTTGCACGTTCTTTATTTGATTAAAAATTATTATTTTAATAGAAGATATTTTGGATTTTTGGATCATGGGCCTGGTCTATGAACTCTATAAATAGGGAGCTTCTCCTCCATTCCAAGATACACAAAATTTTCATTCTTTCTTACTCTCCTCTTTTCTGAGTTTCATTCTCTAGCTCTCTTTTTTCTTCTAAAATTATTCTGGGTTGTTCTTATACTCTATTTAGAGTTCCTTGCTAGTTCTGAGATCCTCAGAAATATCTGAGAAGTTCCTGTTGTATCCTGGGGGGCTTGCGCAATACACCGCGGATAAGTCCTTAAGGACAGTGACCTACACGCCTCAGGAAGCATATTGTTCGTGATCTTTATTCTACTTTTGTCAGCTTTTACAACAATCTTAAGGACTTATGGCTGACAACAACAACTCAATCCCGGAGAATCAGAATAATGTTTCCAGAACTCAGACGGTCTTCGTGAAACCTTTCCCGGATGTATCAAAAATTGAAGTCTTCTCTGGTTAGAATTTCCGGCGCTGGCAAGAACGCGTGTCGACTCTCTTAGACATGTACGGAGTCGCTTTTGCTCTTTCATCTTCAAAACCCGACTCCAGTCACCCTCCAAATTCAAAACAAGTTGAAGATTGGGTTCATGCAAACAAGGTATGTCGTCATACTTTACTTAGTGCACTCTCTAACGATTTGTTCGATGTATATTGTTCCTATAAGGAAGCAAAAGAAATTTGGGATTCGTTGATTCTCAAATACACTGCTGAAGATATAGTTAGGCAAAGATTCATCATAGGGAATTACTATCGCTGGGAAATGGTTGAAGATAAGGACATAAAGTCGCAAATTAATGAGTACCACAAGCTACTCGAAGATATCAAAGCGGAGAACATTCTTCTTCCAGATGAGTTTGTTTCAGAGCTTCTGATCGAGAAACTGCCGCCTTCCTGGACTGATTACAAGCAACAACTAAAACATAGGCACAAGCAAATGTCACTTTCAGAGCTCATCACTCACATAATTATTGAAGATACCAACAAGAAAGAATGTGCTGCTGTAAGGGCCAAAGCATTGTCTGCAAAAGCAAACATGGTAGAAGACAAACCTGCTCCAAAAAGGTACGAACACAAACCTGATCACAATAAGAAAAATAATTTTCGAAAATTTCGCCCCAACACATCTAACCCCACCTTTAAGAAGAAAGGAAATTGCTTCGTATGTGGGAAGCCGGGCCATCATGCACCGCAGTGCAGACGCAGAGTAAGAAACGACAATCCTCCTAAGGCTAATATAGTCGAAGGAGATGACATTATTGCTGCGATCGTTTCTCAAGTAAATTTGATGACCAATGTGAGCAAATGGGTGGTAGACTCTGGTGCTACTAGGCATATCTGTGCAAACAGAAGTGCTTTTACCTCTTACACTAGTGTAGGGGATGGAGAAGAACACGTTTACCTCGGTGATTCCAGAACCACTCCTGTTTTGGGAAAAGGGAAAGTTCTTCTCAAACTCACATCTGGAAAGACTCTGGCCTTGAGTGATGTGCTACATGTGCCATCAATCAGAGTTAATTTAATCTCTGTAGCACTACTGGGAAAAGTGGGGGTTAAAGTGTCATTTGAGTCTGACAAGATTGTAATGACAAAAAATAATGTTTTTGTGGGGAAGGGATATTGTGATCAGGGTCTCTTTGTACTTAACATTTCTGAAAATATTAATGAATCATCTTCTTCTGCTTATATTATTGATTCATATGATATATGGCATGCTAGATTAGGACATCTAAATTCTTCCTATGTTATGAAATTAAAACAACTAGGATTAATTAATATGCATGATAAACAGAGTAGTAAGTGTGATATATGTGTAGAATCTAAAATAACAAAGAAAACATGTTTCTCTGTAGAACGCCAAACTGAATTGTTAGGGTTAATTCATACTGATTTAGCTGATTTGAAACAAACAATGTCTAGAGGAGGTAAAAATTATTTTGTGACCTTTATAGATGATTATTCTAGATACACCAAAGTATACTTAATCAAACATAAAGATGAAGCCTTTGATGTGTTTCTTACCTATAAAGCAGAAGTAGAAAATCAATTGAATAAGAAAATTAAGAGGATTAGATCAGATAGAGGTGGTGAGTATGTGTTATTTAATGACTATTGTGTTAAAGAAGGAATCATCCATGAAGTAACCCCACCGTATTCACCTGAGTCTAATGGAGTAGCTGAGAGAAAAAATAGAACTCTTAAGGAGATGATGAATGCTATGCTTATTAGTTCTATGGCACCTGATAACCTTTGGGGAGAATCCTTGCTTACTGCGTGTTTTTTACAAAATAGAATACCTCATAAGAAAACTGGTAAAATTCCGTATGAGATGTGGAGAGGTTATCAACCTAACCTTAAATATTTAAGAGTGTGGGGGTGCCTAGCTAAGGTGATGTTACCCGATCCTAAGAAAAGGAAAATAGGCTCTAAAACCTCTGATTGTATGTTCTTAGGTTATGCTGAACATAGTGCTGCCTATAGGTTTCTAGTTCTTAAAAGTGATACACTTGAAAGAAATTCTATAATGGAGACGAAAAACGCTGAGTTTTTTGAACATGTTTTTCCTTTAAAGGTTAGTGAGACGTCTCAACCTATAGAAGATAATAATAATAGTGATGCCTTGTGTGAGGAATTAAGAAGAAGTAAAAGACAGAGGAAGGAAACTTCATTTGGTAATGATTTCTATACCTATCTAGTTGATAATGATCCAAGTAACTTTGTAGAAGCCATTAGCGCTCCTGATGCAAAACAGTGGGATAAAGCCATTAAGACTGAAATTGAATCAATTCAGAAAAATAATACTTGGACCTTAGTAGATTTGCCTAAAGGAGCATAACTCATTGGTTGTAAGTGGATCTTTAAGAAAAAGTATCATCCTGATGGATCTATAGAGAAGTATAAAGCAAGATTAGTAGCAAAAGGTTTTACTCAAAAACCCAACATAGATTACTTTGATACTTTTGCCCCTGTGACTAGGATTTCCTCTATTCGAGTGTTGTTAGCTTTAGCAGCAATCCATAAGCTAATGATACACCAGATGGATGTTAAAACTGCTTTTCTAAATGGTGATTTAGAAGAGGAAATTTATATGACTCAACCTGAAGGGTGTGTTGTACCTGGTCAAGAGAATAAGGTATGTAAACTTTTAAAATCTTTGTATGGATTGAAACAAGCACCAAAACAGTGGCATGAAAAACTAGATAATGTATTGTTATGTGATGGTTTTTCACCTAATGATGCTGATAAATGTGTGTACTCTAAATTTGAAAATGGTGATTGTGTTATTATATGTTTGTATGTGGATGACATGTTAATTTTTGGTACATGCAATGAGATTGTTACTAGAACTAAATTATTTCTAGGATCGAACTTTGAAATGAAAGACATGGGTGAAGCCAACGTAATTTTAGGTGTTAGAATCATAAGGAAGGGAGATAGTATATTACTATCCCAAGAACAATACATTGAGAAGCTTCTTAAGAAGTTTGGGTATTATGATTTCAAACCCGTGAGTACCCCTTATGATGCTAACTCCAAATTAATGAAAAATAGAGGAGAATCATTATCTCAGCCTCAGTATGCCCAGATAATTGGGAGCTTACTGCACTTGATGAGCTTTTCTAGACCCGATATTGCTTATGCAGTAGGTAGACTAAGTAGGTACACTCAATGTCCAAATCAAGAACATTGGGATGCACTTTCCAGGCTTATGAGATACTTAAGAGGTTCAATGGATTATGCCATTGAATATAGTGGATTTCCCGCTGTACTAGAAGGGTATAGTGATGCTAACTGGATCTCTGATTCAGATGAGACAAAATCCACTAGTGGTTATGTATTCACACTTGGGGGTGGTGCGATTACATGGAGATCTTCCAGACAAACTATTATTGCAAGATCAACAATGGAATCTGAGTTTGTAGCTCTTGAGATGACTGGAAGTGAGGCTGAGTGGTTGAAAAACTTCTTAGCAAACATTCCACTAGGAATGAAACCAACCCCATCGGTGTCAATACACTGTGATTGCCAATCGGCAATAGCTATAGCTAAAAACAAGAATTACAATGGAAAGAATAGACATATTCAATTGAGACATAATTTGGTGAAGCAGCTGCTAAAGAGTGGAACTATTTCCATTGACTATGTGAAGTCAGAAAGGAATCTAGCCGATCCTCTGACAAAACCCTTGGGAAGAAATATGATCTTAGAAACATCGAGGGGAATGGGACTTAAGCCACTAGCAAACAAACAAGTGATGGTAACCCAACCTTTGTGACTGGAGATCCCATGAATAAGGTTCATATGGGTAAAAACAAGTCATTTGTTAGTTCTAATAGCACTAATTTGATTTTAAATCAAATATGTCCATTCCTATGGTGTGTGTGAAAGTGCTAGAGACTGCATAATTGAGAGGTTAAACTTTGTAATTAAACAAAGTTTTTAATGATCTTCATATCCCTTACAGGTGGTGTATGACTTGCAGCATACATTTGATGAAATCACCTATATGAGTGTCAAGTGGGGCCGCTTGCATGAGATCTTGGCATGATCTCTAGAGCACTCATGAATACCGGGCACGCGCATGGCCTATTAAGCGCATCACAGCGATAACAGCAAGGATTGTGGGGGTGAAATGTGATTGATAAACCTCTAACACACTCAAGTATCTTTGGTTCATATAGCTTGCTATACCAACTACACTGTGTGTTAAGTTTCTTGATCTAAGACTGGTTCATATAGCTTGCTATACCAGCTCTGATGCATTACATCTTATAAAACCCAGGATTTTTCTTCTTTTCTTCAATCTCTCTTTGTCGTCTTTTGCAATATGTGGGGGATTGTTATTATTTTTTGAATATAATATTGCAAAAGAAGATTTGATCCATCAAATGCGGAAGCTTTTTCTGAGCTTGGACCGAGACTTTAGCTTCCAACGTTTTGATTTAGAGATATATCTCAAACTTACCAAACTTCACGCTGCAACGTTATAATTTTGTTTGCACGTTCTTTATTTGATTAAAAATTATTATTTTAATAGAAGATATTTTGGATTTTTGGATCATGGGCCTGGTCTATGAACTCTATAAATAGGGAGCTTCTCCTCCATTCCAAGATACACAAAATTTTCATTCTTTCTTATTCTCCTCTTTTCTGAGTTTCATTCTCTAGCTCTCTTTTTTCTTCTAAAATTATTCTGGGTTGTTCTTATACTCTATTTAGAGTTCCTTGCTAGTTCTGAGATCCTCAGAAATATCTGAGAAGTTCCTGTTGTATCCTGGGGGGCTTGCGCAATACACCGCGGATAAGTCCTTAAGGACAGTGACCTACACGCCTCAGGAAGCATATTGTTCGTGATCTTTATTCTACTTTTGTCAATTAGATATATTTATAAAAATTGATTCATGATATAAATTGTTTACAAATTAAATTTTTCTTGATTGTTAAATCCTAAATAAAATATTATAACTCATTGAAAAGTGAATTGTTCCCCAGTCCCATTAGAATAATCCATATATTGAGTTTGTTTGGTCCATTAAAAATATTTGAACAAACATCTAGCCAAATTCTCGAGAAAGAAATTGGTATGTCTAGTTGGACACTTGAGTAGTTAGGTATTTAGTATTTACACAAAGGGAACCTTTGGAGAAAAACGAGAATAGTGTTTGAAATTGAGGAGTTGAGTAATTATGGCTAAAAACACACAAATAACTGAGACTAAAGATGTGAGCCAAAAAGTCATAAATGGCTTCACAACTTTTATTTTTAAATATTTCACAATGCTTTTGGCATTGGTTCTTAATAAAATTTGAGGTCATATACTGCTTATTGTTTCAGTTATTAAAATAATTGAGACAATATGTTTTTGCAATGCTAAAAAAAAGGGCAAATTTCACATAACCAGTTTCTTTTGGCTTTTCTTTATTGTTCTTGAATCCTTACTCTATGCTAACATTGCTCCATTAAATCCAAATGTTGTGGTCATTGCCTCCAACACCGTTGACATTGCCTTCATTGACGTGGTTTGAAACCCTCCTTAGTGGTTTTTCATTCTTAAACATGTTTCTTTGTAGTAAACTTTGATTCCTTTGTTCTTTACTTTTTTTTGGACATCTTTTAGTTACTTTTTTTTCTGTGACTAATATGTTTTTTTGTATTTATGTCCAGGTATGTTTTTTGTGGTGGACTTTTGGTTTGTTCCAACACGCGAGTAGTTGAACCATTCTCAATTGTTGTTTGCATTTTTCGTTTCAAAGTTCCTATTTTTTTGTCTTCAATTTATTTTTTAACATGAGCATATAATGTTATATAATGTTGAAGTACGTTATTTATTTTTTGTATGTTTGATATGTGATTAATTGTATGCTAAAATATATTATTGTATTGAATTGACCTTAGTTTCCCGTTTGAGATTCAATTCAAAAATTATTTATTGTCTCCAAGTTTGTTGAATAAATGTATGTTTTAAAAATGAATATAAGAGGATGGTAATTATAATTTATAGCATTGAATCTCGAATTGTCCGATTAGATAGTTTAAGAAGAGTAATCAGTTTTTCATAGTTTATTAATGCATATAAATTTTAATATATGTCTTAAAATTCATGAATATTTTGCAATAGTGTTTTGTATTGATCTTCGGGTGCATATTTGATTATGGTTTTTAATCACTTTCATTTCGTGTAACTTGAAGACCAATGCGAAATGTTAGCAAAATTTCCTGAAATTTTAAATATGTTCTTTAAAATTTATATGTTCAATAAACTAAAGAAAGTGAATATTCTTGAATGGGATAGGGTCAAATCTTGAATACAAAAGTTATCAAAGTGATCATTAAGATTACTGAAATTGTGTAAAAAATTAAAATATATATACATATGGATAAAGATTGGATTAATTCATCATGCATCAGTGTTGAGTACGAGAGAGAAGTAGAAGAATTTATACAATTTACGCAACGTAATAAAGGTAGAAGTGATGATGAAATAAAGTTTAGATGTCATTGGGTCAAATGTTTGAATGGGAGAAAGTTTAACACAATCGAAATTAGGGATCATCTTATCTATGATGGTTTCTTTCGATGTTCTACAACATGGACATGGCATGACGAATTAATAGACTTTCCAATGGTCTCCCATGTTAAGACAAAATCGTCTATGTGCCTAAACGCTCTCATGTTTGGAATTTTAATCAAATAACATTAAAACGGGAAAATAATTGGAAAACAACTTAGGGTGAAAACACAACACTTAGAACCTGAATCCCCGACATAAACCTACACATAAAACTTAGAGCCTAAATCCTCAACATAGAAAAGCTTAGGAAAACACTTAGGTTCTTAGAAAATAGAAAAACTTCTAGGTCAAAACACCCAAACTCACATTTAAACGCTATTATGCATAAAGCGTTTAAGAGAGTTGGAGTTAAACGCTTGATACTTATCATACCTGAAAAAGGTATTCAGCTTAGCTCTCGAAATCAAAACAAGTTAAGACGATGTCTCTGACAAAACAAACTAAAAGATTTAAAGACTAACATATAAAAAATAGCTTAAAACAAGTTAAATGTTATCTGTCTAAGAAGAGACAAAAAAGAAAGAAGTGTTTACTTGACTAAACGATACCATGAGCTTGAACAATACTTTATCCAATGATAAAGTCTTTATACAACACTTGGTATCTTCAGAAATAAGATTAATTGTCAAAAACTACTTAATGGTACGAAATCAAAAAACACTTTGTTGTTATGAGCAAACAATAAATGACATTAAATTCTCAATGTTTCAAAACAACAAAGATGATAAGAAAAGATGTATTTGCTACATGCCCAATTTACTCTACTCTTTGCAGATAAGTTATTCTACACGCATCCACAGAGATACAAATCAAATATCAAAAGTGGACATTAGAAACAGAGGAGATATTCATAGAATGTTCTTCACTTGAAGCCATGCCTAAAAAGAACGTACAACCTACTTCAAGCATAGTACTGAAAAAGCAGGTATGCTTTAACAAGTTGACTTATCTAACAACTGTTGTACAAAGAAAGAGAAAACACGAGTATCAAGGCCAAAAGCTCAAGTCTAACGGACATATTTCCATGAAGCCTTTAAATAGAAGAGCTTTCAAAAGAAAAATAAAGAGGATAACTTAAGAGGATAGTCAAGAAAAAAAGCTTACAACGAAATATCCATCCTAAGAAGCACTCAAGAGAGAAGAAAAAAAAGAGCTCAAGAAAAAAGAATACATATCAGCTACAAAAGAGAAAAAGAGAAGATAAGAGCAAAAAGAAAAAGAAATACTCTCGATCTTCATTGTTATATCGCTTAATGTTGTAAGAGAGAAAAAAGAAACATCGACGAGTGTTTAGAATGTTTTGTATTGTATTTACATCCTCTATGTAAGAGTAATAGTCTGAACGAGTTGTAAGCAATCGACGATTACAATTCTGAAGAGAATCAAAATACTTACAACTGAACTCAGTTTGAGTTGAGGAATCTAGGCGCGGTAGTCTAGTACCAGGAGTGGTTCAAATACTCAAAGGAAATATAAGCATGGTAGTTTAGTACTAGGAGTGGTGCGGATACTCAAAGAAAATCTAGGCGAGGTAGTCTAGTACTAGGGGTGGTGCGAATACTCAAGGGAAATCTAAGTGTGGTAGTCTAGTACCAAGAGTGGTGCGAATACTCAGACCAAAAGTGGTGAGAATACTCAATTGTAATCTTATGAAGAATATAGTGAAACATTCTATGGAAGAGATTGGACGTAACTCAGTTGGAGTAAACAAGTATAAAAATATTTGGGCAATTATCTCTTCTCTTTTCTAAACGATCCTCTCATAAAAACCTGCAGTTGTGTTTTATTTTCAAATACAAGAATCTTCCCAGTTAAACAATTATTTTTCATAAAAGAAGTTCTTACAAAATGTTGCAGTATACATTCTGAATAACACGATAAACACAACTATCATTTATCAATATTTATCAAGTCGAGCGTCTAAGCGTTTAAAAGAAAAATCTTGAAGCTCGATAACATGCTATATTTGAAGGGTTACGAAAATTTTTCAATTAAAACTATTCAATCCCCGCCTCCCCTTCGAGTGTTTTTTAGGTAGTTCAATTGGTATCAGAGCTAAAATCATGGAGTTAGTTCTTACAAGACTCAAGGAACATATTTTGTTCAACGTTATTCTTAGCAAGTGCAATCTTTAGATGTTTTACTCAATAAACAATATTTTGTTAATTATTTTATGTTAAACTTTAAAACATGAGTTGCTAAACATTTTAGCTTCTCTAGACGATCTTCTCTTAACACAATGAAAGGATAACTACATAGAATATCAAGAAATGAATTATTATATAAAATATTTAGAAATGGTCCTAAGGAAAAACAATGAGTCAGAAGATGATAAAAAGGAGGAAAAGTCAAAGTTTATCAATAAAATCATTCAATGGAATCAACCGTTGCAAAGCGTGACTTAATGGACAATAATTGATGCAAACGTGATTTTAGACAATTATCCTAATCATTTTTGTAATTTTCTTTTTAATTTTATTTGAATTAACTGTCAAAAGGGATAGGAAATATAAATCGGTTATTTGTGGAGAAAACGGGATGGTAAATTGTATTTACAACAAAAACACTTTGAGAACACTGCGAGCAGGATATTGGCAACACCAATAAAGATTGTAGCAATTTGGTTACCATTTTAATTGACTTCTTTTATCAGTCTTGTTTTATCCTAGGTAATTTATTTCCTTACATTTACTTTCTTGCATCTTTAACTTTCTAGTCTATTTATTTTCTCGTCATTTTACAATTTTGGCATTGTTTACATTGCAATATTTATTGTTCAAACATATATTATCTTTGTCTTCACATTATCATATGCGTTATTGCAAGCAAGTTAAGATTTCTAAGTGTTAAGATTCTAAGATTATGTAAGGCTGTCTGAAGATCAATTTGTTGTAAGCATGCAAGAATTGTTAATTAATATTGATAAAAAGGCAATACAATGAATTAGATATATTTATAAAACTGATTTAGGATATAAATAATTTACAAATAATTCTTTTATTGATCGTGGAATCCTAAATTAAATACTCTAACTTAGATTAAAAAATGAACTGTTCATTAGTCCCATTAGAAGAATCCAAAAGTCAAGTTTAGATAGTTCATTAAAATTATAAGTGTAATTCTCAATAAACTTATTTTTTATCGGTATTATTAATTGTTAGTATTTGGAAATATAGGAAGAATTGAATCTAAAACCACTCGCACATTTTCTTACAATTTTATCAATAAGCCAATCTTATAGCTCTAATATACTTTCACTTGAATAAACCTACTTTGTGTCAAAATTATTCTAATTGTATTTGTGCGTCATGTGATGCATTTGCATTCATGTATCTCTAAGTACACCATTTAATTTGTATTCTCCGAGATAGGGGAACTTATGTACTATAGTTTAACTTTTAGGGTTAAATTATGTGTTTTTCCCTTATTTCATAGAAAAATCTCTGTTAAGTTTCTTATTTTATATATTTCAATTCGGTCTTTATTTTAGAAATTTTGATGCAATAAGATCCTTTCCATTCATAATGTATTAACATGTCAATATGTGTGTTTTTAGTTTAAAAAAAATAATAAAAACTTATCATGTGTCAAGTTAGCATCTTGTCACGTGACAATGAGAATGAAATGTGGCAATTATAGTACCACATGTCAATGTTATGTCAAGTTTCATTGTCTTAATATCAATTTGGTCCTTAAATTTATTATTTTGATTCTATTCAGTTTCACTTTTTTTAAAATTCAATAATTTCTTCTTTTCTCAAATTAATACCAAATTTAATTTTTATATAAATATTATATTAATATCTATATTAAAATTGATATTTTTATTAATGATATTTTTATTAAATATTTTTTATAAGATTAAAGTTATTTAAAATGAAATTTTATATTAAATTTATTTAAAATTTGTTTTCAAATTTATGTCCCATATAAACTAAAACTAAATTTGTAATTCTTTTAAATAAAAACATTTTAAAAGAATTGAAACGTAAAAAATCCTAAAATAATTTCTCTCGAATTTTCGCATCCCTGTTACCAATTTAAATAAATTTCCTGAAAATTAAAACAATACATTTTTTGAAAAAAACCTGAATTTGAACTATTTTTATACATTTTTGCTGTTTAAAAATACTTACAATATCTTTATATACACATTTTTTACTTCCTTTATATTTTATCAAATACTTTTAAAATATGTTCTTTTAAAGTAGGAAATATTGAAGAGGGAGTGTCATCGTTTAAAAATTCACATTTCAATTAAACTTTATTATTATTATTATTATTTTATTTTATTTTATATTTCAAATAGTTATATATTTTTAAAATATATAAAATTCAATTATATATATATATATATATATATATATATATATATATATATATATATATATATATATATATATTAGACTTGGCTTAGAAATAACAATTTTATAATTTTAATTATAAATTTTTTAAACAAATTTATTAGAATTTATATTTTAAAATAATTTTAAACAAAATTAAATATAAAATATAAATTTAAATAAACTTAATTTTCTTAAAATTATTAAATAAAAACTTAAATTTTTGTAAAAATATCAAATATAATATTTATATTAAAATTAAATTTTTGTCTCAATGAAAATGAAATTACTTAATTTAAAAAAATTTAATATAATTAAAATAACAAATTCAAAAAATAAATTAATATTAAAACAATATATTTAACATGACATTAACACGTAATACCCACCGTAATTACGATTAAATCACACCATTATATATATGATACTAATTTATGACAAACTTTTATTTTTAAAAAAAATTAAAAAAATCATAAAATTGACATATAACAAATGTCAAATCAAGATGCATGAAAATAAAGAAAACTACATAAGATTTTCCTTAAAAAAATTATAAGAAAAGTATAATTTAACCAACTTTTAACATCACTTCAAAAATTTGTGAGCATTTCTGCATTTGGGGCTTTTACCCTCTTAATACTGTCAAGAAAAAAAAAAGTGGCATTTTTCATTGCTACTTTTAAAGCAGATTCAATATATTGAAAATAGTAAAAACAAAACATATAATTTTTTTGGTGTCTGCATGAAATGAACTTCCCATGCTGGCGTAGGATGTTTCTTCACGTGACATGGAAAACAAAGACCTTTAAAAATCAGGCTCTTTAATTGCAAACTAAGCAACTTCCCATCATCTTCCCGAGCATGAAAATTTTTGCAGAAACTAGGCTCTGATTTTTATAATTATGGAATCCAATTGTATCACAACTCTGTCTATAAACATCAGTGACATCTTGTTCCCTGTTGTGTCTCCACATGTAGTTTAATTTCTCCTCTCCCTCAGACAACACCACATAAAAGAAATATAAAAAAACTGTACATAAATTATTTGTCAGAATCCAACAGGAAATTTCTGCCAAACCACACGATTGTAGGATCTCATTATATAGCTATATAACCAACCCAAGAAACATGTTCTTCTCCATAGCCTCAAGCCTAAACATCTTGAGAAATCTACAGCAATGGCAAAGTTTCTTTTGGTGTGCTTTTGTTTAGCAAATACCCTTTTGAGTCTAACCAATGCTGCAAACCAACCTCAAATTAATTTTCAATCTCCTTCAACATTATCTTCAAACCCTCCTGCTCAGAGTCCTGGTGACCAGAGATCAGAGACAATTGAACCCTCTATTGGAAGGAAACTTGGTAAGCACCAACGTAACGAAATCAGGTCCTCTGATAGCAGAAGTCCTGCGCCGTCTGAAGCACCGAAAAGTGAAAAAAATGTGCAATCTGGTTCTGAAGGGAGCATTGAAAGAACTTCTATTGAAGCAGAAAATGGAGTTTTGGGTTCTCATCATGGTCAGATTCATTTGACGAGGCAGCACCACCACTCATTTGACAAGTCCATAGCAGGAGCAGGAGTCATTCTTGGAGGTCTTGCCACCACATTCTTGGTGTCAGTTTTCTGCTATATAAGAGCTACTGAAAGGAACAAGCTAGAAACAACAGCTTAGAGCCCCATCAAAGAACTTTTGTTTTCACTTTTTCTTCTACATCAATTCCTTGTCTCTGTATATGCATAGTGTAAATGGAGCTAATGAAAAGATTGAGATTTGTTTGCAGGTTAAATTTGTTCAATTGAAAAATTCAAGTTAGTCTCATTAATTATTTTTAACCTAAAAGTTTTAAGATATTGATTTTATTATTGTTATGATTATATTATTATATTATTAATTTTAATCATTAGCTTAAAATAATAAATTAAAGCTTCTTATTTCTTATATTACGTTTAATTTTGTTATTTTTGTCTAATATACAAGTGAGAGTGGAGTCTCAACTTTTTCTGTTATATCTTTCTATTGTTTAAACGATGGCAGAATTTATAGCCAATTTTTTAAAAGGACTATTTACTTGTAGAAGAATAAATTAAGATGAATTAAGGTAAAACAATCAAATTGAGCGTATAAATTAAAATTAACGTCAAATCCGTCTTGTAATTTTATCAATGGACAATTTTGGTCTATATTAAATTTTAATACAGGGTTTAATATAAAATTTTAGTAAAAGATTTAACATTATATGTATGTAAGTAATATTATACTTTTTATATTTTTTAAAAAGTGGTGTATGTGTGAATAGGTGTTGGGTTAAATATGGACGTATGAAAAGTTAAAACAGGTGTTGCAAAAAGTAAAACAGAGGTCCAAACTACAATAAGTAAGAAAAATTAAAATAAAAAATGGGTCTGTGGAGGTGCACAAGTTAGCATGGGGTGCTGAAAGTAAAAGCTTTAAAAAAATAACATAAAAGGAATGGGGTTGTATGAGTTATCGGATGGTGCAGGAAGTAAAAAGGCTACTCAATCAAAAAATAAAATAAAAAAGGTGAGATGTGTGTAGGAAAACGTGGGTGCAGAAAATAATATAAAAATTAGCCCAAAACCAAAACAAAACAAAACAGAGGAGATGAGGGGTTAAAAAATATAGGAGTGCACAAAGTAAAATAAAATAAGCCCAACAATATAAATAACCCGAATGCATCTCATCTCCTTCTAGCACAAGAGGGATTTGGGAGGAGAGAAAAGTAGAGAGGTGCTTCCTCCACCACCACACAGTCCTTCCTGCACCTCTCCATTCTTCTTTTACTTATATATAAATTTTTAATTTCTATTTTTATTTTTACTAATATCGAACTATTTCATTCAATCTCATTAATGGTCTCCACCACTATATCAATGCACCCCCACACTTCACCACTTTCATATTATCTTTACAGTTTTATTTTTTCTATAATATTTATATTAAATTTAAAAAATTTATAAAAATTATTTTTTAATAATTAAAAATTATCTAATTAAATTATAAATTTATAAAAATTAATACATAAATATAAATATAATTATAAACTAATAAAATAATTAAATAATTAACTGGAATTAAATTTACTCTAACAAAAATGGATTTGCATATGTGATTGCTTGTTTACGACATATCAACATCCAATAACCTCTCACTCGGATTTTCTTATTTAATACACATTTTCAAAATTCTATTTGTAACATCCCAAAATATAGTAATTACCATAATCAGAATTAATTACATTAAGCTAATAAAACAGTGCAGTCTTACAAAAATCGAACGATCGATAAATGCCGAACGGCCAAAAGATACAGAAATAACGAACGCTTCAACATACAAGAGTTCAAGGACGAACGGCTTTACAAAACTATAACCGAACGTCCACAAAGTAAGCGTAACAAAACTAAAACACACGAGCGAGCGCTCTAAGGCTCGGCTTTAACTTCAACATCCACCAGATTTGCGTCCTCCAAATTTTCTTCTTCTAGCACTTCTTCAAGTGACGCACCACCATCTGCTCACATCCACACGGATGATCATTGCAAGGACAGGACGAACGTACATATACAAGATGACAACACAAGAAAAAACGAAAGGGTAAGCTTAAGTAATTTAAATTCACACTTCAACATTTCTATTCAAACAAACACATAACTTCAATATATATATATATATAACATCATCCAAAACATAAGTATACCAATACTAGACCGACCGTCCGGACTGTATGAGTCTGTGTAGTTACAAGCGTCCTTGCACCCGAGTGGTGTAGTAACTGGGATACACCAAACAGCTGCTACTTGAGGTCAGTCCGTTCTTACGTCGCCCATGTTAACTTATGGACTAAGGACCTCCTGTCGTTCCCACACATGACATACTTCCTCTACATGAAGATAGTATTCACGGAACATCAGGATGGACGGCGAGTCTTAACTTATCCACAGTCATACTTTACCAAATTTAATATTCAATATACATCAGAGTCGTCCCTCCATGGAACGCTCATTCAAATACCAAAATCATAATTTCACTTCTTATAGTGTTCGCACACCTTAATACTTCCTTTTATTTACATTTTCATTCTATGTTCCACTTCCATAAAAAGACGAGCGTTCAATCCTCTGCACAACAAGGACGAACGTCAGGAGTGAGACCGTGGGGTTTCCTTTCAAAATAAGAAGGTTGACGCTTGAACATGACGAACGTTACTTTTGCTAGAATCAGTTGAATGAACTGACTCATAGCGATATAATATAAGTATTTCGGAATAAATTTAAATTTAAAGACTTTAGACTAAATTCAAAAGGATAAAGATACAACAAGACGATTTATTTAGTACTCTGAGGACAATTGTTTAACAGGATCGACCGCCAGTCAATGACCGCAAGCGGATATTCATTTACTGAAAATTTGAGACAAATGCTATTTACGTACGTTCTGGAATCAAAGATATGGACGAGCGTTCGGTATAAGACCGTACACTTCTTAGGACGAACGCTAAGTATAAAACCGAGCAATATTAGGACGAACGCTCAGTGTAAGACCGAGCGCTACTTAAGACGAACGTTTGGTATAAAACCGAGCGCTATTAGGACGAACGCTCAGTGTAAGACCGAGCGCTACTTAAGACGAACGCTTAAATAGCATTTCAAATGGGGACGCTCGTTCTAAGACAGAATCCTTTCCAAATGAAAGAATTTCACTCTAAATCATTTTCAGAGAAACCGAACGGTATATGACCGTACGATGACGAACGTATTTTATCATATGACAGGATCATTACATTTCAGATTTTCATCTTCATCTAAGCTTAACATTTCTCATACGATTCATAATCTTATAATTTTCGTTTCATCATTTACTTCTCATACTATATAGAATTCATCTTAATAAATCATACTATACAAAAATCATCCAGTATCTAATTCATATGTATCAACCAGCACATACCATATTCATTCATGCATAACAGCGATCGTTCAAGCATACTCAAACACAGCATACATCTCATACATTCCATTTCCATCATGCTCGCACACAATCATATACGTACGAATCAAATTATTAAGCTCCCCTTACCTGGATAGCAGTGTACTCCCAAATGCAAGGTTTTGATTCGACCTCTAACAGCGTTCTACCCTCAGGTTCACTCAACAACTTCCACTTAGTCTAAAACACCAAAAAAATCAGAAACAACTCAGACCTATAACACAAGCATGCAACCAGAACTAGGGTTCGCATGAAACCAAAAGGACGAACGGTTAACGACGAGAACTTACCAGTTCCGATCCAAATTCTGTTCGGTCCAAAAGGAAGATCACAGCTGGACGAACGTTCCTACGGTTCTGAAATAGAATTCGGAGAAAAGCTTGGTAAGTTACAGTAGAGAGAAGTTTGGGATGTTCTAGAGAGAAGTTGGAGAAGATGAAGAGTTGAGGTTCTGAGGAAGAAGATGAGTGGTACAGGTGAGTGGAAGGGTTTTTCGAAAACTCATTTTGTTCAATCCACGTTCGTGCGGACGAACGTCTCCCGATCCGACACCTGCACACTCACTCTGACTTCAGAAGTTTCCAACGTGACAAGTGGCGCTCGTGCATGCAGCGTTTAGTGCGTTTTTAATGCACTGAACGTGTGTCGAGGTGCATTTATGGAAGCTGCCAGGTCACTCAGCAGTGCAATAAATTACAGATTTGACATCTAATTATGTTTAAATTTTCGAGATCTCACACTATTTCTTCTAAAATATTTTTATTAAATCTAATAAATTCATAAAAATTATTTTTTAAATTTCAAAAATTTTCTAATTAAATTATAAATCCATACAAATTGATACATAAATTTAAAAATAATTATAAACAAATAACATAATTAAATAACTAATATAACTGAATTTTTATATAACAAAGCAACATTCAGATATTGACATGCAACAAACAACACATCGGATATCCAAATTCGATATAGATATAATAGGATTTTCA
Organism: Vigna angularis; assembly: GCF_016808095.1. Classification (NCBI taxonomy): domain Eukaryota; kingdom Viridiplantae; phylum Streptophyta; class Magnoliopsida; order Fabales; family Fabaceae; genus Vigna; species Vigna angularis. The sequence continues at coordinate 23,319,919 of NC_068978.1, read as the reverse complement.
CATCCGATAAACATAATGGATGAACAAAACATCGCATATTGACATCCGATATAGGTAAAATTGGATTTTTATATCCGATATGTACATGTGAAGTTTTTCTAAGTTCAAATACATGTTGATGTGCATGCACATGAAACAAATTGAAACAAAAATAATATGCAAATCTCCCAATAATCCCCCACTACCAATGCAACGTATAGGGTTTAAATAAATGAAAAATAAGGATACATGTTTCGTGATAGGGTGAAATGGGATGTAGTCCATGCTTAGTATAGAATTTCTGAATAAATATAAAATTAACATATAACCACCTAATTAATTAAGGGTACTTTAAAAAATTAAAAGTGCAAGTCGAATGGATGATGAAACACCCAAAAGGATAATAGTAACGTGGATAGAAAAATGGACTTTAGGTTATTATGTAAAACTAATTCGTAGGTGAAATATATTAAAACATGGATTGGGTTCTCCCTTTTTGTTTTTTGCTTTTCTTTTTTTTATCTTTATTTTCTTGTTTTTTCTTCTATTTATTACGTATTTTTTCTATTCATTTATTTTTTTCATCATATATATTTTTTAAAAAATGGAATTTTCTATTTTTTAAAATTTTTTATTAGTTTTTTTGAATAAATAATTATTTCATCAATTTTTTATTTTTCATTTGATAGATTAATTAAAATCCTATTTTTTATATTTTCTGAAAACAATTTTTATTTATCAAGATAAAATTAGGTATTGTCATGACCGAAACCTATATGCTGTTATAATATCATATATGTGACCAAATAAGCTGGAAATTGAGTCGCTATACATTTTGCTTTTGCGACTGAAATTACCTATATGTTATAGTGGCTAGATTAGTCCCCTACCCTTTATTTTATTATATAACCAATTTTTAAGTGATCAATTATCAACCAAAATTTCAGTGACTATTTAACAATCTGAATTGAGAATTGAAAATTGTTCTCTGACTAAGATTTTCACTACCAAATATTTGTTCTCGCAATTTTCTTTTATAGTATTATTCAATTTTTTTCTGTATGAGAAGATGATTTTTATATTGTATAAGTCTAATTAGGTGAGAATCACCAACTAATTCATTTTAAGTACTATGACAAAATTATTACAATATTCCATACTATATTAATTCTTTTAGAGTTAGTCTTATTTCGTTTTGTCATTGTTCTCTTATTATAGTATTAAACACTGATAAATATATTAGTGAAAACCTTGTATTCATATTATATATAAATAAAACAATTAATATAATATGAATAAAAAGTTTTTACTGATAAAATACTTTTCAATTGAGTAGCGTTTATTTTAAAATCATTGTTAGATGATTGAAAATTCATTAACTATAAAAATTATATAAAAAAAAATTCTACTTCCATTTAAAATCATTTAATATCTTATTTATATAGATAAAAAAGAATAATATATATTTTTCAAAATATACCAAAATATAAATAATTTAATCACTTCTTAATTTAAACAAATCGGTACAAACAATTACGAGGATATAAAATTAAAATTTAACAGTTGAATGAATAAAAATTATCTTTTAAATAACCTAATAAAAGATGTATATGTATAAATTAAATAAATAAAGAGGGGAATCATACAATCCTTTCTCTTTCCATTGTGCTTGTTCTTTTGTCACCATGCGCCATCTAAAAAAAAGTCTACCATTTGCTCATTAAGCAATCATGCAATGCTTAACCACAGTGGCCATATGGTCAAAGGCTTCTAACTCCTTCTAAGATATACATCCCAAATTTAAGCATATATATATATATTGACAAAATTTACACTGAAGAGTACATAGAATGAGATTGAAGAGTTAATAAACCCCTATAAATATCTCTTAAAACAGAGCAAAATGAAAAGTAGAAAAGATCTAAGAGATTATGAAGTGTGATTTCCAAGAAGAACATTGAAGGTTAGAACATGATTCCGTCCATGTGCTTCTGCAGTCACCTCCATCTCCATCACAGCACTTGCAAACAACTCCAAGGGAAGCTAAGTTTTTTGAATACTCTGCAATTTCATCACACAAAATTAGCATCCATGCCACAAGATACAAGAGTCTTCAACATCCAAGTTCCACATCGAATAAAATGAAAAAATGAACATCAATTTATATAAATTTATTGTCCCAATTCTGAATTTTCTCTTTCGTTTACCTTGAAGGGGTTTCAGGGAAAGTGTCCTTCCTTCCACAACGGAAGTTTTCTCTGCCACTGAAGAAGCAATCAAGAGAATTAACAACACCAACACATGGGGCTTGTTCTTGTTGATAATAACAATATCCATGTCACAGAATTTTTACTTTGAGCTTAAAAACCCCTTCAGCTATGGGAGGAGGAATGAAGAACTGAGAGAGAGGTTTTTGAGATTTCAATAACTCCAATAGAGATATGATTGTTATATTAACACGAATGACCAAAAATAATGACAGTGACAGGCCTAGTTTTGTGACATTTTTATATTTGGGTATCTAGAAGAATGATATGGTTTATGGTTTTAGTTTTTTCCTTTCGGATTGTTTGATAACTTATGATGTTTGTTGGGTTGGGTGGGGTTGGCTTCTAGAAGAGACACAGAAATCATGCCACACGTTTCCAACTCCACTACGTCTCCCTGAAGACGACGACTTAAGAAGTTGGATACCACTTTCCTCCCCAGTCCATCAGTTTTTTTTTCTTTCTAACATTAAAGTTAAGTGGGTCATCTATGATTTGTATGAATAAAAAATTAAACATCTATAATAAAAGTATACTTACATTTATTTAACACACATTATAAAAAAACTAGAAATATTATAAAATATAATTTTTTGTCTTTTTTCTAAAAATTAAAATTAAATAAATTTGAGTAAAAAATCATTTCTGTAAAGACTATGATGATAAAATGGATGACTTTGCTCTGATTCACCATTTGTAAAATAAATAAAAATAATGAATTTTGTCGTATTAAAATAGACCAATTTTATTAAAAATGGACCAATATGACAACTTTTTTATTTAATTTCTTGAAAAATATTATTTTAAAATTTGTTTGTTTATAAAAAATATGTTTAATATAAATTTTTTTAGATATATTTAATCATGTAACTATTTCTTAAGTTTTTAATTAATTAGTTAGTAAATTAAAATAATTATACATATTAAGTTACTTACTATAATTAATAATAAAAACTTAACTTATAAATATTAGTAATTTAAATTTACTATTACATATTTGTATGATATAATATGAAAAGGTAAATTTTTAAATTATTTTTTTATTTACATTTTTATTTAGAAAAGAGTGTCTCAATGTATCAGTTTGTGTCACTCCAATTTGGATCCTTCAATATGAGAAGTTAAACAAAAACAAAGTTAAAATAAATTAAACCTTTAATCTGACCTATCAAATTTTGGTGGACTGATCCACCTATCATAACCTACTAGAGTAACTCACTTATTATAATACAACTTTAATTGTGGTGAAAGTTTTTAGAAAGAACACAGAAATAAATATATCAAATAACACTTTAATTTGCAAACACTACTTATTTCAATTACGTTTTTAATATTTAATACACTGTTACGTTAAGAATTATGAGAAAATTATGAACATAATAATTCTATTTTGTCTTGAAAAAAAATGCTTATAATTTCTTTAAGATATTTGTATAATAAACAGGGGGTGTGGATATGATTTGATTGGTTTTGAGTTTTATTTCACTTTAATTAGTTTGGATCAGTTTAGACTTATGTTGTAAGTATATGTAATCCAAATTGAAATATTTTGATCAGACAATTGGATTTATTATAAAAAAATTAAAAAATCGAAAGTTATGCTAAATTGCAATTAGTTAATAAATCAGTTATAACTAACGACAGGTCAACACTGAAATTGAAATAAAAAGTGTGAAGACGTTGTCATTTCTTACTATATAAAGGATTACTCTTAATATAAAACAAAACATAAGAAAGTATCATTTAATTAGGTGGATAAGGTTTGAGTTTCTATAAGAACCAAAAAATTAGTATCATTCTATGCATATAAGCACCTTGTGATTAATTAGTTAGAGTTTATTGTGGTGGAATAAAAGTCTTATAAGGAAATGTGTAATATGTGATATGTACGAAATAAAAATAACTTAAAATAATATTAATTGATAGTATAATCAAAGGAATTAAATTAGTGTAGTGGTAATATGTTGTGTGCGTGTTGTATGTGGCGCGAAGGTAAATGGTATGATATGTTCATAGACTAACCAAGTGAATTAATTAAAAAGTAAACCGAATTGTATATTAAAACTGGTATAGATAGGAATAAATAAAGAACTAGGTAATGTTTTGTTGATTATGTGTGCTAAGTGTATGTATGAGAAGTATGTATGAGAAGATAGCGTAATATTATATATAGTGATTGGTTCTGTGCAAAATTAATGTGTATTCTAGGATATGATAGTTACATGTGTAAATTGGTGTTGTGGGTATATGTTATAAGTAGATAAGTATGATTGCATCGTTGAGGCAGAATAGATATTGCAAGCATGTTGTGTCTCATCTCTGAATTATCTATGACCAGATAGAATTCCATGTATATACTCGTTTAGCTTCTCTGTTAAGAAGCAAATTTATGGTGAAAGTATGCTTGTATCTTTGGAATGTTGGTCTGAAAGATTTTGAAATTGGATGTTTGAATTGTTTCCTTATGAGCGTGGATTATTATGGGGTCCTGCTGTTTTGAGCATGTTTTCTTCCTATGAATTTATGTTTTTGACTAAATGTGGTATTTGGACCTGGATGAATGTTTGAGACGTTGAACTAGCTATGCTTCTCTCGAATACAGTACTATAAAAATAGCTTTTAAGTCTCTATTCAAAATAATAGATTTAACGTCTACTTATATCCTAGAACACTTTGTTTTATTACACAATGAAGGGGAATGTTTAAAACAAAGTGATAGAAAAAATAAAATAAAGGCCAAGTATATTATTAATAAATTCTTTTTTAAAAATAAAAGGCCTTCTTTTTATTATTTTCTTTGGATACATTCTTCTAATAATATTCATCTTTCATATTTGTTGTAGATATATTTTTATCCAGGAGGAAAGCAATAAACTAAAGTTGTGCTTCTTTATACCTTTCTGATTTGAGGACATCGTTTTTCAAGAGGAAGGGTGTAAGATCCTTGAAAAATATTTGTAAGTTAAATACTAGAAAAAAAAAATGAATAGTAAATTGTGAATAGTAAAAGGTGAATAGTAAAAAAAAAAGTGAATAGTAAAAAAAAAAAAAAAATATTTTTGGAAAGGATAAGTGTTACACGTAGCTTTGAGATCAGAATTAACCAATTTGCAAATAAAAAATTATTTTTTTGTAATAGTAAAATGAATAAAAAAATGAATAGTAAAAATGAATAGTAAAAATGAATAGTAATTTTTTTACTATAAATAGCCAAGGGGGGGAGGCTGGAAATTTACACCAAAATTCTAGAGAAATTGTGAGAGAAGAGAGTTGGAGTAAATTATAGTTGAAGAGGGGAAATTCTGGAAGTTTCTGGAGAACGGTTTGAGAAGAGGAAACTAAGTCTGGAATAGAGGTAAGGGGAGTTACATTTTTGTTTGGTATTATTTTGAGTCTTGTATATGTTACTTTTGTTGATCTTAAATCTTGAATGTGAAGTATTTTGTTTCTGTATGATTTTGAATTTTGGATGAGAATATGCTTCTGTGTTTAGATCCAAGTGTGATAGTTGTAAAATGTGATGTTGATTATGTTATGCCATATGTATGCTATTAAATGGTTTATTTTTATATTTTGGAAGGATTAGAAATTGTCTAACCGGCTCTGCCAGATTCAATTTCTTGTTTCCCCAAACATTTTATTGTTTTCCTTATTTGTTTTTATTGTATTTTGGAAGGATTAGAAATTGTCTAACCGGCTCTGCCAGATTCAATTTCTTGTTTCCCCAAACATTTTATTGTTTTTCTTTATTTATTTTATTGTATTTTGGAAGGATTAGAAATTGTCTAACCGGTTCTGCCAGATTCAATTTCTTGTTTCCCCAAACTATTTATTGCTTTACTTATTTATTTTATTGCATTTTTGGAAGGATTAGAAGTTGTCTAACCGGCTCTGCCAGATTCAACTTCTTATTTCCCCATATATGTTATTATTCTTGTTATTTAATTATATTGTACTTTTGGATGGATTAGAGGTTGTCTAACCGGCTCTGCCAGATTCAACTTCTTGTTTCCCCATGAATTTTTATATTAAGATTATTTTTATGATTGTCAAATATTGTATTCTTATATGATCATTTATAGTAATACTTTATTATTGTTAATTGTTTATAATTATCTTGTATGAATTCTATCATGAATGAGTTTCTTGGCTGAAATTGATCTTGTTGGAAGGTCTGGAGTAAGGATTCTGTAATAACTTGTATATGAGTATTAAATAGATGTAGTGATACTATTTGAGGTTGTTGTAAGACGAAGTAAAAATATTAAAAATTAGGCATTTTAGATTTAGAGCATAAGCGAACAAGGTAGATAATTTAAATAAATAAATTGTTAATTATTGAAGGCCTCCCTTTGTTGGTAGGATAGAGGAACCTTAAAAACCTGAGTTGGCACATCCCTGATCATAGAGCAGCCCTGGCCTGGTCCAGTCAGTTGTAACTAGTCATATGTGTTGGCGTCGAAGGTGAGTTTGATGCGTTCAGACATCTGGGTCCTCTCCGGTGACCAATTGGGGTAAAGAAAAATCTCTAATAGGATGAAATTAAAATAAAATAAGTTAATTCGAGATGCATAAATTTATCATGGTAAAAACTTCATATATATTTTATCTATCGTTACATTGAGTTCAGATTTTAATACGTAGTGGCTAAGATATGATGAAATGTTTTGGCTGATCTATGAATCTTTAATTGGTGAAAATATGTTGAGTTATACTCGTTATGGTCAAAAATGAGTTTATAATATGAAGTATGATATCCGGCGATATGTTTAATTTATTAATACCAACATAGGTTATTGTCAAATTATGATTAGAGAATAAACATGATTGAGTTATGTGGAGAAGAGGTTATGAATTGTTGATTTGATGAAATGTTGGAGTGGATAAGAGAGTATGAAATGTTGAGGTGATGAAATGTTGGAATGGATATAAGAAATTATTGCTTATGAAATAATGTTCCCTACGGGAAGTAGTATGTTCGGTTATACCATGAGAGCTTGGTATGAACAAAGTAACACCTGAGGTTAATGAAAGCAGGCAGCAAGTGGTCTGACCATAAGGCTTTGACATAAATATCTGGATCATAAGCTTTATAGAAGAAGGCAGAGAGCGGTCTGACCATAAGGCTTCAGAGAGTAAGACATAGTGTACAGGTGAGGCTTAAGGAAGCAGGCAGAGAGCGGTCTGACCATAAGGCTTCGTGAGTAAGCATAGTATAAATTGTAAGGTTTATGAAATTGAGGAAGATGATTTTGATAATGATGAATTAATGACATCGGGGTAATGATATTTGAGTAATTGTAGAAATAAATGATTAAACTATTATTATTACAAGTTTAATGATTGATTTGATATGGTTGGCTTACCCTTATTTGTTTATGCTATGATCATATAACTCATGTTATATGTGATTAGAGAATGTTGCAGATGTGGTTGAAAAAGCTTAGAGATGAGAGAGATGCGGGGAAAACCTTTCATGGATTTTTGTAAAAAGAATAAATTTGTATTGGGAAGATTATGTTGTGTAAAATTTAAAAGTTGAAATGTCAACGGTGAAGACTATATTGTTTAAAGTTTGTAAGTTTGGTATTGTACTTTGGAGTAATTGAAATAAAGTTTGATCGTTTATATGAGATATCGAATTAATTTAGTCTCTACTATCAGTAATACCCTTTAAAATATTTGGATGTTACAAAGGGTATGATGAAAACCTATTTAGGGAAATATATTTAAAAGAGTATCAACTTAAGCTAAGGCCAAGAAAGAAAAGTAGAAGAAAAACTTTTAAAAGCTCTTTCTTGTTTTCCTCTAAGCCTTAGAAGGACTCTAACCATTAAATACTTGTATATTTTTGCTTTTGTAGGACACAATAAAATTAGGAGATCATGGACTAACCAACAAAGAGCTTCTTTGGTCAAAGGAAGCAAAAGAGCAAAGAGAGGAAGAAAATCTGGTTGACTTCCGGATTGGGGGCTTGCTTTCTGGATTAGAGATTACAAATGGAATTGCCTTCTAGATTCTATTCGCGCCCAGTCAAGACCCTCAAGTGCTCAACTCCTGCGAAGTAGCATTTTCCATGTGTGCACTTGGTGAAGACTATATTGTTTAAAGTTTGTAAGTTTGGTATTGTACTTTGGAGTAATTGAAATAAAGTTTGATCGTTTATATGAGATATCGAATTAATTTAGTCTCTACTATCAGTAATACCCTTTAAAATATTTGGGTGTTACATTATGGTATCAGAGCAATGGTTTTCGAAAGTATTTTGGGACTATGGGGAGTGAAATTATTATTCCTAGTAAAACTATTAATTGTTATGATGAAAACGACTATTGGAGGAAATTGATATCATATGCTAAATTGTATTGTTATCTTTTTGAAGAAATCATTTAAACTCGACAAAGATGCAGCAACAACAAGTTGATCCAGTACCTCAAAATCATTCTAGCTTGAATGACTTCTTAAGGCATGATCCAACTAAATTTAATGGGGAGGCTACTCCGGATGAGGCTGACTCTTGGCTAAGGCAGAACGAGAAGATTTTTCGGGTAATAACTTGCTCAGAAGAACAAAAATTAACTTATGCATCATTTCTTTTGGTGGGGGAGGCTGAATATTGGTGGGAAAGTATGCAACAGTTGATGACGGTTCGTGGTGAGGCTGTGAATTGGGAGAACTTTAAGATAAGGTTCTTGGAAAAATATTTTCCAAACAGTGCAAAATTTGCAAGGGAGGCGGAGTTCTTGACCTTACAACAAAGGAGGTTATCAGTACAAGAGTACGTAGTAAAATTTAATTATCTCTCGAGGTTTTATACTCAGAATATCACAGAAGAATGGAGATGTCGAAAATTCGAGGGAGGACTAAGGCATGAACTGAAGAAGGTACTTATGCCATTGGAAATACAAGAGTTTCCAGCATTGGTAGAGAAAGCCAGAATGATAGAATTATTGGAGTTTGATCCAAGTAGAGTTTCCAGACTTGCCAAGGGAGAATCTTCAATGAAATTCAACAAAAAACCTTATGAAAAACCACAATTATCATATCGAGGAACAATGAAGTGTTTTGAGTGTGGAGGGGCACATTTCAGACGTGACTGCCCTAAACTTATTGGAGAAAAAGTTGAAGGGAAGAGATGCTTCATCTGCAATGATCCGGGACACTTTGCTAATGTTTGTCCAAAGAAAAAGAAGGTGGGAGAACCACAACAACAAGATTCTGCTGAAGTAAAGCCCCGGGCAACAGGGAGAGTATTCGCAATGTCTGCAGAAGAGGCTACTAAGCCAGGTACATTAATCTTACACACCTGTATGTTGTTAGGAGAATGCGTATATGTTTTGTTTGACTCTGGAGCCACACACTCCTTTATATCCTTAGCATGTTTAGAGAGACTCGGATTACCGATGCTTGATCTAGGGTGTGAATTAGTAGTTTCTACACCAGCATCGGGACCAGTTACGACCAGTTCAGTCTGTGTCGGATGCCCGATCCAAATTGCAGGACGCAAGTTCAAAGTGAACTTGATCTGCTTACCCCTTCAAAATCTAGACATTATTTTGGGAATGGATTGGTTGACTGCCAATCACGTTCTTATTGACTGTGGGAAACAAAAGATAGAGTTTCTAAATTTGAACGATTTAGAACTAAGCTCAACTCGAGTCGTTGCGAAGGATATCAAAGATGGAGCTACCTGCTTTGTGGTGTTAGCTCAGGAGAAAAGAGAGAATACTGAAGAACAAATCATCGGAATACCTGTGGTAGAAGAATATGTTGATGTTTTTCCAGAAGAAGTACCAGGTTTACCACCTAGTCGAGAGATCGATTTCACAATAGATCTAATGCCTGGAGCTGGCCCAGTTTCTATGGCTCCATACAGAATGGCTCCTGCCGAACTAGTAGAGTTGAAAAAGCAAATCGAAGATCTGCTGGAGAAGAAGTTTATCCGTCCAAGTGTGTCTCCATGGGGAGCTCCTGTATTGCTGGTGAAGAAGAAGGATGGAAGTTCAAGGTTGTGCGTGGATTATCGACAGCTGAACAAGGTCACAATAAAGAACAAATATCCTTTGCCAAGAATCGATGATCTATTAGATCAGTTGAGAGGAGCAGAGGTGTTTTCAAAAATTGATCTCAGATCTGGGTACCATCAGATTCTGGTCAAGACGGAAGATGTGCAAAAGACGGCTTTCAGATCTCGCTACGGACACTTTGAGTATGTGGTAATGTCGTTTGGCGTGACGAATGCTCCAGCGATTTTTATGGACTACATGAACAGAATATTTCGGTCATGTTTAGATAAGTTCGTGGTAGTATTTATAGACGATATTCTTATCTATTCAGAGAATAAGGAAAAGCATGCAGAACACTTGAGGGTGGCGTTGGAAATTTTAAGAAAACATCAACTGTATGGGAAACTGTCAAAGTGTGAGTTCTGGATAGAGAAAGTACAATTTTTGGGTCATGTGATTTCTGCTCAAGGAATCTCAGTGGATCCAGCAAAGGTGGAAGCTGTGCTAAAGTGGGAGCGGCCGAAAACTGTAACTGAAGTACGAAGTTTTGTAGGATTAGCCGGTTATTACCGACGTTTTGTTGAAGGGTTTTCCAAGATTGTAGGTCCTCTAACTCAGTTAACTCGGAAAGATCAACCATTTCTGTGGACTGACAAGTGCGAATCCAGTTTTGAGGATATGAAGCAACGACTAACGTCAGCACCAGTATTAATCATTCCAGACTCTAGCAAATCTTTTGAGGTGTACTGCGATGCGTCATATCAAGGATTGGGGTGCGTCCTAATGCAAGGAAGGAGACCTGTAGCTTATGCATCTAGGCAGCTAAAGGCCCATGAGAAGAACTACCCAACGCATGACATAGAACTTGCAGCAGTAGTATTTGCATTAAAGACATGGAGACACTACCTCTATGGGGCAAGTTTCCAAGTTTTTAGTGACCATAAGAGTCTAAAGTATTTGTTCGATCAAAAGGAGCTGAACATGCGACAAAGAAGATGGATGGAATATATGAAGGACTATGATTTCGAGCTTTTATATCACCCAGGAAAAGCCAATGTGGTGGCAGATGCATTGAGTAGGAGACAAGCTCAGATAACAACAATGATGGTGAAGGAATTAGAACTGTTAGAAAAGTTACGTGATATGAACTTGGGGTTGCAGTTAACCCCAGATCATATATGGTGTGGTCATTTAGTAATCACTAGTGACTTCTTAGAACAAGTAAAGGTTGAGCAGTCGATGGATCAAGAGTTGCAGCAAAAGATCAGGTTGTTGGACACCGATCAAGTTAAGGACTTCGTTCTAAGTAAAGATGGCATCCTTCGATTTAAGAACAGAGTGTGTATACCTGCAAAGAGTGAATTAAAACATTTAATTTTAGACGAAGGCCATAAAAGTCGTCTTAGCATACATCCAGGTATGACTAAGATGTATAAAGACCTGAAAGAGTCATTTTGGTGGAATGGAATGAAGAGGGATGTGGCCGAGTTTGTAGCAGCCTGCTTGGTGTGTCAGAAGGCAAAAGTGGAGCATCAAAAACCGGGAGGGATGTTAAGACAGTTAGACATTCCTCAATGGAAGTGGGACAGTATCTCGATGGACTTTGTAACACATTTACCAAAATCATCAAAAGGTCACGATTCTATCTGGGTTATCGTTGATAGACTAACCAAGAGCGCTCACTTTTTGCCCATTAATCAACGTATGTCTCTAGAAAAGCTGACGGAGTTATACATCAGGGAAGTAGTGAGGTTTCATGGAATACCTACAAGCATTGTGTCAGACAGAGATCCAAGGTTTACTTCAAGGTTTTGGCAGACGCTACAGAAGGCTCTAGGAACGCAGTTGAGGATGAGTTCGGCTTATCACCCTCAGACTGATGGTCAAACAGAAAGGACTATTCAGTCTTTGGAGGATTTGCTAAGAACTTGTGTATTAGATCATCTTGGAAGTTGGAATGAGATACTACCATTAGTAGAATTTACTTACAACAACAGTTATCATTCCAGTATTGGTATGCCACCATATGAAGCTTTATATGGAAGAAGATGTAGAACCCCGTTGTGTTGGTTTCAAGATGGGGAAGCACTAACAGTGGGACCCGAGCTATTACAGCGAACCACAGAAAAAATAAAATTAATCCAAGATCGGATGAAAGCAACTCAAAGTAGACAAAAGTCATATGCCGACAAAAGAAGAAGACCGTTAGAATTTGAAGAAGGAGATCATGTATTCTTACGAGTAACACCAACTACAGGAGTCGGGAGAGCTATCAAGATGAGGAAACTGACACCAAAATTTCTCGGACCATATCAGATTCTCAAAAAGATTGGGCCAGTGGCTTATGAGGTAGCATTACCACCTGGATTGGCAAATTTGCATAACGTTTTTCATGTATCCCAACTGAGGAAGTATATTCCAGATCCAAAGCATGTGTTAGAAGTTGATGAAATTCAGGTCAAGGAAAATTTAACAATGGAAGTTGGACCAGTGCGTATACTAGATGTTCAAATGAAAAAGCTAAGAGGGAAAGATATTCGCACAGTAAAAGTACTTTGGAATGAAGACACACAGGAAATGACTTGGGAATTGGAAGAATTTATGATAAAGGAATATCCATATCTCTTTTGTAAGTAATCTTTTGTTAGATAGTCTTTGTTTAAATATATAATTTTCGAGGGCGAAAATAATTGTTGTTGGGTAGATTGTAAGATCCTTGAAAAATATTTGTAAGTTAAATACTAGAAAAAAAAAATGAATAGTAAATTGTGAATAGTAAAAGGTGAATAGTAAAAAAAAAATGAATAGTAAAAAAAAAAAAAAAATATTTTTGGAAAGGATAAGTGTTACACGTAGCTTTGAGATCAGAATTAACCAATTTGCAAATAAAAAATTATTTTTTTGTAATAGTAAAATGAATAAAAAAATGAATAGTAAAAATGAATAGTAAAAATGAATAGTAATTTTTTTACTATAAATAGCCAAGGGGGGGAGGCTGGAAATTTACACCAAAATTCTAGAGAAATTGTGAGAGAAGAGAGTTGGAGTAAATTATAGTTGAAGAGGGGAAATTCTGGAAGTTTCTGGAGAACGGTTTGAGAAGAGGAAACTAAGTCTGGAATAGAGGTAAGGGGAGTTACATTTTTGTTTGGTATTATTTTGAGTCTTGTATATGTTACTTTTGTTGATCTTAAATCTTGAATGTGAAGTATTTTGTTTCTGTATGATTTTGAATTTTGGATGAGAATATGCTTCTGTGTTTAGATCCAAGTGTGATAGTTGTAAAATGTGATGTTGATTATGTTATGCCATATGTATGCTATTAAATGGTTTATTTTTATATTTTGGAAGGATTAGAAATTGTCTAACCGGCTCTGCCAGATTCAATTTCTTGTTTCCCCAAACATTTTATTGTTTTCCTTATTTGTTTTTATTGTATTTTGGAAGGATTAGAAATTGTCTAACCGGCTCTGCCAGATTCAATTTCTTGTTTCCCCAAACATTTTATTGTTTTTCTTTATTTATTTTATTGTATTTTGGAAGGATTAGAAATTGTCTAACCGGTTCTGCCAGATTCAATTTCTTGTTTCCCCAAACTATTTATTGCTTTACTTATTTATTTTATTGCATTTTTGGAAGGATTAGAAGTTGTCTAACCGGCTCTGCCAGATTCAACTTCTTATTTCCCCATATATGTTATTATTCTTGTTATTTAATTATATTGTACTTTTGGATGGATTAGAGGTTGTCTAACCGGCTCTGCCAGATTCAACTTCTTGTTTCCCCATGAATTTTTATATTAAGATTATTTTTATGATTGTCAAATATTGTATTCTTATATGATCATTTATAGTAATACTTTATTATTGTTAATTGTTTATAATTATCTTGTATGAATTCTATCATGAATGAGTTTCTTGGCTGAAATTGATCTTGTTGGAAGGTCTGGAGTAAGGATTCTGTAATAACTTGTATATGAGTATTAAATAGATGTAGTGATACTATTTGAGGTTGTTGTAAGACGAAGTAAAAATATTACAAATTAGGCATTTTAGATTTAGAGCATAAGCGAACAAGGTAGATAATTTAAATAAATAAATTGTTAATTATTGAAGGCCTCCCTTTGTTGGTAGGATAGAGGAACCTTAAAAACCTGAGTTGGCACATCCCTGATCATAGAGCAGCCCTGGCCTGGTCCAGTCAGTTGTAACTAGTCATATGTGTTGGCGTCGAAGGTGAGTTTGATGCGTTCAGACATCTGGGTCCTCTCCGGTGACCAATTGGGGTAAAGAAAAATCTCTAATAGGATGAAATTAAAATAAAATAAGTTAATTCGAGATGCATAAATTTATCATGGTAAAAACTTCATATATATTTTATCTATCGTTACATTGAGTTCAGATTTTAATACGTAGTGGCTAAGATATGATGAAATGTTTTGGCTGATCTATGAATCTTTAATTGGTGAAAATATGTTGAGTTATACTCGTTATGGTCAAAAATGAGTTTATAATATGAAGTATGATATCCGGCGATATGTTTAATTTATTAATACCAACATAGGTTATTGTCAAATTATGATTAGAGAATAAACATGATTGAGTTATGTGGAGAAGAGGTTATGAATTGTTGATTTGATGAAATGTTGGAGTGGATAAGAGAGTATGAAATGTTGAGGTGATGAAATGTTGGAATGGATATAAGAAATTATTGCTTATGAAATAATGTTCCCTACGGGAAGTAGTATGTTCGGTTATACCATGAGAGCTTGGTATGAACAAAGTAACACCTGAGGTTAATGAAAGCAGGCAGCAAGTGGTCTGACCATAAGGCTTTGACATAAATATCTGGATCATAAGCTTTATAGAAGAAGGCAGAGAGCGGTCTGACCATAAGGCTTCAGAGAGTAAGACATAGTGTACAGGTGAGGCTTAAGGAAGCAGGCAGAGAGCGGTCTGACCATAAGGCTTCGTGAGTAAGCATAGTATAAATTGTAAGGTTTATGAAATTGAGGAAGATGATTTTGATAATGATGAATTAATGACATCGGGGTAATGATATTTGAGTAATTGTAGAAATAAATGATTAAACTATTATTATTACAAGTTTAATGATTGATTTGATATGGTTGGCTTACCCTTATTTGTTTATGCTATGATCATATAACTCATGTTATATGTGATTAGAGAATGTTGCAGATGTGGTTGAAAAAGCTTAGAGATGAGAGAGATGCGGGGAAAACCTTTCATGGATTTTTGTAAAAAGAATAAATTTGTATTGGGAAGATTATGTTGTGTAAAATTTAAAAGTTGAAATGTCAACGGTGAAGACTATATTGTTTAAAGTTTGTAAGTTTGGTATTGTACTTTGGAGTAATTGAAATAAAGTTTGATCGTTTATATGAGATATCGAATTAATTTAGTCTCTACTATCAGTAATACCCTTTAAAATATTTGGATGTTACAAAGGGTATGATGAAAACCTATTTAGGGAAATATATTTAAAAGAGTATCAACTTAAGCTAAGGCCAAGAAAGAAAAGTAGAAGAAAAACTTTTAAAAGCTCTTTCTTGTTTTCCTCTAAGCCTTAGAAGGACTCTAACCATTAAATACTTGTATATTTTTGCTTTTGTAGGACACAATAAAATTAGGAGATCATGGACTAACCAACAAAGAGCTTCTTTGGTCAAAGGAAGCAAAAGAGCAAAGAGAGGAAGAAAATCTGGTTGACTTCCGGATTGGGGGCTTGCTTTCTGGATTAGAGATTACAAATGGAATTGCCTTCTAGATTCTATTCGCGCCCAGTCAAGACCCTCAAGTGCTCAACTCCTGCGAAGTAGCATTTTCCATGTGTGCACTTGGTTAACCATGTGAAGCAGCATTTTTTATGTGCATTGCTAGCTAGCTTATACAACTGGATGTAGTCAAATTTTGGAGGGAAATTGACAAAGAATAGAGGCTCCGCATCACCTATAAATAAGAGAGCCAATACCATGTGTTGATAGGGGTAGCTATGTACAACTGAACCCATATCTCACATGTGTTTTTTATTATGACAAGAGAAATGTTTAATAGTTTCTTGCACAACAATATCGCAAAATTGTTGCTTGATTATATCTGTATATGTGCTTAAACTATCTATGATGTGTATTCATTGTTTACAAATTAATCATCGATTGAAACACTTTGCACATTGCATAATTGTATGAATTAATCCATTATAATGTTTGCATAATCTATTAAATTCATTAGACACTATTGCCTCGGTTTGGATCTGAATCGAGGCAATAAAGTGGTTTTTACTTTTTTTTTTGTTTTTTCGCCAACCTTTCTGCCTCGGTTGTGACCTGAACCGATACCATTGAGGTCTTTCTACCTTAGTTATGGTCACAACCGAGGCATATTCCCTTGTGTTTTGTAAGAACATGTTTGTTTCTACAACATACCTAACTGCAAAAACAGACCTGCATATACTTAACAACTCAAAACAGTCACGAACAATCTAGAAGCATTTATTTTCTATAAAAATTATATTAAAACATAAATTCATTCAATGTAATCATAAATCAACTTCTTAGAAGCATAAATAAATTCAACGTATTCATAAATCAGCTTAGAAGCATAAATCAATCCAATGTACAAAGTTAAACTAGCCTCAAGTATTTCTCAAGAGAAATTCTAAATAAAAACAAGAACAAAGATTTTTGCTAAAACAAGAATGACTAAATGCTACAAAATAACTCAAATTAAATTAAATGTATGTGCATTAAATAAAAAAATAAAGATAAAAATAAAAAAAATAAAAAAAATAAAAAAATAAAAGAAAAATCAAAATAAGAATCAAAATATTTAAAATACTAACCGTATTCCCCGGCAACGGCGCCAAATTTGATAGGCTGTCGTTGAAGCTATCAAATTAATACCACTTTTCAAGGCAACTTCAGTATTGCCAAGTAGTATTTAAGAAAGTAGATAGGGTTAACGTAACCCTGAGTCGTCTCCCAATGAACACGGAATTGCTTTTGAATATCTGACTCTTATGAATGTTATGCAATGCTTATGAATAAAAGTAATGGTTTAAGAATGTTTAAAGAATAAATAAAAAACTTAAAAGCAGTTATGATGAAATAGGCTAATTCCATTGTTTTTCCAAGATAGATTCATCATCGGTTATTCACGGATAATTGTTCAATTGATTATTGTTTAAGTTTCAAATTAATTAAAGTACATTCTTAATTAATTTGAGGGCGATCATGCATTTAACCAAAGTAAATTCTCAATCAAATGCAAAACCTTTCTAGATTATTCACAATAAATTCAACCAAAGTACATTCTCAATCAAATTTTATTGTGTTTAATCATGTCTATTCTTAAATCTCCTAACCAAATTAAAAGTTAATCAATCAAAGTAAATTCTCAATTGATTATAGTTGAAATTATTACTAATCAACCAAAGTAAATTCTCAATTGATAGTAAAAACCATTTAATTATATGAAAGTTCCTAAATTAAATCAAAGTAAATTCTCAATTAAACCTAGAAACCCTAGAACTCATATAATCAATATGCATGTAGATTCAAACACATTATGATGCAAAAATCTTTACTTTTAACAAGATAGAGAGATTAAAGACATAGAGAGAACAACTTAAATCAATAATCAAAGTAAACAATTGCATTAACTGAACGTAACCTCAGAATCCGTCATGGAATTACAGCAGAATAGTCGTAGATGCTTAGCTCTCCATGAATGGAGTTGAATACAAGATGAAAGAAAAGTGAGAGGAATATGAGAGAATGAATTCAGTGAAGTCCCCCCTGGGTCTCTTTATATAGGGCTTGATTGAGCTTGGACTCTGAATATTCAGTTGACAAAATCTTTTATCTTATATCTTCCAAATAACTAAAAGATTTAGATAATTATAACATTATTTGGAAGATATTTTCTGTTGATATTCCCAAATTACATTAATTCAACAACTGAATTTTATCTTTTAGCTTTTCTGACTTTCCAAAATTGCACAAATGCCTTGAAATTTCCTCTATCTACACTTTAGCCCCTTCTGAGTTCCTGAAATTGCAAGAAAGCCCCTCAATTGATCAGCTTTGACCAGAGGAGGACGCACCCAATGGGAGCTCGCCACGTGGCTGCCCTCTTCCTTCCCCAATTAGGGTTTCAGATTTGGGGAAAGGGCTTCCCCCTTTTGTCGTCTGCGTGCCGTGGGGAAAAGAGAAGAGGCTCGAGATTGTGGAGCTGCCACGGTGGTTGTAGTGGCGATTTCTTGTTTTGGGTTTTGCTGTGTGATTTTTCTGAGTGCAGGTGGTTGAGACGCGACTTTGCAGAGGCGCGATAAAAGGGATCGCGAGAAGCGTGGTGTCGCGACGGCCATGGATGTCGCGCTTTGGTGCTGGCGGCTTTGGGTGGAGAGGCGATGTGGTGGCGTTGCCGTTAATGGCACGATGAAGGTGGATGTTGCGGCGTGGCAGCGGTGTGCGTTGAAGCGTGGATGAGAAGATGGTTGTGTGATGGTAGGGAACTTCGCGATGAAGGAGGAGAAGTGCGCGGCGGCTTCACGGCGGCATGGAGATGGTGGCACGATTTGGTTCCCAGAAGGGAGAAGATGAATTGAGGTCGCGGCGTGGTGGTGACGGCGGCACGACAGTGGCGTTGGGCTTGCGGCGGTGGCACGACAGTGACGGCTAGGGTTAGGCTGGATTAGGGTTTCTCTGTTAGAGAAGACAAGACTGACGTGGCGTGTTCTGAGTGGTTCACTAGTGAGTGCAAGGATCAGTGATGTGGCATCATCTGAGTGGTTCAATCTGTTAGTGGTGGACTGCCACGTGGCATGATCTGGTGAAGTTTGGCTTAGGAGGGGTATGTGTAGGAAAATTTAGGAGGTGTAGTTAGAATAGGGTTACTGTTTGGCTTAATATTGGGCCTGTTTCAGAAATAGGAGTGTATGTAGGGATTTTAGGGGGTGCAAGGGTAAAGTCTGCCTGTTTGGCCCATCTGTACATTATTTTCCAAATAAAATCTGATTTTGGGCCTTGAATTGCCAATTGGACCAATAGAACTTATAATTTCAGCTGCACAAATAAACGTAAGAATTTCCAAGAATAATTTATGCAATTAAAATCACTTTTTAAGTCCCTTTTAATTCCAAACACAATATATCAAATCATCACAAATCCTCTTTAAATCAATCATTCAAGAACATGAATTTCATCAAAAAATTAATTTTAAAGCATAAATGTGGGCATAAATATGCACTCATTAGTCTTCCAAATATAGTAGAATCCCATGGTACAATCATTGGCACATCTGCAATGATGTTACAAAGCTCGTCTAACACACCAAGAGAGTCGTCCTTAGATAAATGAGTCTTCTTCGGTGTAGGACTTCTCTCTTTGTTTGTTTGCTGTTAGATGAAAAAATGGTTATGTTCTGATGTCAATAAGAAGTAAGGTTTCAAATTGAGAAGTATATAGTAGGTGTGTTTACCGGGGGGTTAGATACAATACCCACCAAATGTCTAGGTCAGGCCGCGAAGCACTTAAATGCATGTTCCACAGTGACAAACTCCTATGAAGGCAAGAGAACAAAGGCATTTATTACAACAACTTCATCGACCGTGACCTTGGCCTCATCTTTTCTTATCTCCATACCATGCACTAGAGTGGCTGCCTCATAGACTATGCCACGTGCCACTAACCACTAACCACTAGCCACTAGCATGGTCCGGGTAGGAGAGAGAATATATAGCTGACATGGATGAGTGTCGTCCATGTCGTCCCCTAGGTTCTTAAACTCTTGGATTAGACCTTGTGTGCTTATTCTCTCACTCTCCTCTGGCTTACTTCCCTAGCAGGAAGACCGTCTGAGCTTAGAGGCTCCAAACACCAACCATTCCTTCCTTCAAACCTTCATCAAACACCTTTAGTGCACCAAACTTCAACTGCACCTACTTCAATTTGCTACTTCTCCAATCCTTGGAGTGTTCTTCATGTGTGATGCCTAGAGTTGCTTCCATCATACTACTTGTGTTTATTGTTATGGTTGTATAATAATTGTTATATGTGAGTAGTTGATAATGCAGATGTTACGAATGTTATGTAGAAGTAACAAGAAGATGGGGAAGATCAGAAAAAGGGAATCTTGGTTAACTCATTTGTTAATAAGTTTTTATTCTTTTAAAGCAATGTAATATCAATTATGAAATTGAATTCATGTCATACATTTTTCCTCTATTATTGTATCATGTGTATTACAAGAATTAAGTTGACATATTAATGGTTTTAAAAATAAAAATTCAATTATTATGTTTTCGTGATATCTAAAATTTAGGTGTTACAACACTAATACTTACTTGACATATGACACTAACATCCACTTGACATGTAACATTGACATTGTTACATGACAAAATGTTAACTTGACCAATTGACAATTTTTTTAAATAAAAAAAAATTTAAAAAAATTATTAAAAAAATTAAAATAATTAAAATAATTAAAATAAATCACAAATTGATGCAGACATGCATTGTTCATCTTAAATTAATAATTTAGAGAGTGTCGTGAAAAAAATTGAATTGAACATAATTACCAAAAGACCGTATTCAACATAAAAAAAATTCCTACATTAAACAAAATTCACAAAAGTACGAACAAAAAAAATATTTAGGTCTTCATTCTCCAATCTAAACACTACCTTAATTTTCATTTTGATGCATATTTTTCTTTAATTTTTTCAATACTTTTACTTTATTATTATATTTTTAACTATTTTTCTTTTAGAACTAAAAACTATCTTAAAGAAATCTACCTAAGATCTTGACAAATGTAACTTCAATCATACTCTTAAATAATTGAATCCCAACATCGCTTATACTTTCTTATTTTTAACTTCTACATTTCACAATCCCTATTCAGAACACCCCATGTTTAATTTTTTTTCTCTGAACAAAAATGTTATTTTATTTACTAAACTATATGATATTGATGTATGGAACGGGATCTTTTACCAAAAAAAAATATAGTTTTTAAAATTAAAAAATGGTACAATTTGAGTATCTTTATAAGATAAAGTATTTTACTCTCATTTTAGGTTGCGTATACGAAGAGTTTTTTCTCGAAGCCGCCCTTGAAAATGTCTAGCTTTTTCACCGCAAATCTTACTGAGTTTCTCGGTAAAGTAAATCAATAGGTTTCAACAAACCTCTAGAAAAATTAAGACAAAAACAATAAAAAAATGAAATGAAAATATTTCAAAAGTTTAAATTAATTTATAGGTAAACTAATTTGTCAAGGCCAGCAAACAGTAAATAAATTAAATATTTGACACTCCTTTTGTTCGAAGATGTACGTTCATCACATTATTATTACCATTACTTTTGTTTAAAATTAATCAACATTGTATTTTTTTTTTCTTGTTTTATTTTTGTTTCAAGTCTATAAATAACAAAGTTATGTATATTTTGTTTCATGTCTGTTAATTATGATTATATCTTTCAATATTGATGTGTTTATTTTAAGAATAATTTTAGTCTTGAAAATAACATTTTCTGAAATAATATTTGAAAAACTTTATGTCAAGTTTGATATAGTTAAAAACTTTTGCAGGATAAAAATGTATTATAGTATAGATTAAAAAATTATTTTTCCTCATGGTTCATTCATTTTACAATAATAATTTTTAAGTGGAAAAATAATATCCAATATTTCGATAGCTATTATTTGTTGAGATTTCAGAATTTGGGTACAAAATGAAATGAAAATATTTCTTAGAAACTTCTGAAACTTCCCACCATAAAGTAACTATAAAATAAGAAAACTATGATTTTAGTGAGTGATGTGACAGAGTAATTTAATCACAATTAAGAAACCTAGATTTATTGTCTTTTTTATGAGTACCTTAATATTTACATATCAACCATAATAACTTCTATCCATTGATATTCTAATTTCTTTTAGAATAAAAGTGTAAAGAAAATAACATTAAGCTTCCTATTTACATCCAAATTTTGATTACTAAAACCTCTTAAAACTTAAAATTTTTGCAATTAAAAATAAATATTTAAAACTGAATTTAACATCAAAATAACCATTACATAGTCAAAAAAAAAAGTAAGTTCAAATTCTTCAAATACATAAATTCAAATAACTGCTCAAAATAAAATACAAAATAATTTTATAAAATCTTCGCTACAAGTTTACAAGTTAATTTCATCTCTTATATTAACAACTGAAACATTTTAATTAACATTTTTTCTTATATAAAACACAAATGATATACTACTATTGTCACAAATACAAAAAAATATAAATATGAGTAAGCTAATAATAAAAACATAGTAAAAACAGTTAACATAGTACGTAACTACACATTAGAACAATCAATCAATCATATCTAGTAACTTTTTTCCTTACCATAACCAATAGCTCTTTCGTGACTGTAACCAACAACCCATTGTAACCAACAACTCTTTCCTAACCATAACCAATGGCTCTCCATTGATATGTTCCTTTCAGTGGTGTAACATCAACAATACCAATACCCATAATTATTGTTGTCAAAATGGATTGGAACTCGTGAGTCAACCCAACCTACCATGGGTTTAGTTCTAAGTTGGGTTGGAAAAAAATTTGAAATTTTGATATGGGTCAATTTTGAACCCAACCCACTAAGAATTTGGCTTACCCGGGTTGAACTCATGGTGAATCAGGTTGGCTCACCAATCCACCTAATTTTGCTTTTTGTGCTTTCATTTGGATTATATTTTGAGTTTAAGATGATTTTGGATGTTATTATATGTTTTTTATTTTGAATTATCTTTGGAGTTTAACATCATTTTGGTTGAAATTTATTTAGATTTGAATTCGAAAAAATTTGTTAATTTTTTGGAATGAAAAAAAACTTTAATTAAGTGAACTAGTGAACTAACCAGTTTAATCCACCAATTTGTGGTGAGTCGGGTCAGATTCAAATTTTTTCAGCTTGCTAATAAGTGAATATTGTTGAGCTGGTTCACTAAGTGACCAACCTGTGGTGGATCAGGTCGGGTGACCCATTTTGATAGCACTACCCATAATAGAGTGGTTGAGTCGTCTTGCCATCACAACACTAGACTTGTCTCCTTTGCTTCTCAAGGTCTTACGAGTAAAAACTTTTGTGCATCTCACACTGAACATTGTACTCAACAACGAGTCGGAGTTATAGAGCGAAACATATTTCCCCTCCCCACTATGTTGCATAAGCGAGAGGGTACGACACTTAAACGCATCATCTTCTCGCATTGCATGATCGAAAATGATCCCTTTCTTGCATCACACGACCGAAAGAGAAACCCTAACCCTCAAGGGTATTACAAGAACTCATTCTCTTCCCGCATCATATGATAGAAGAGGATCTCTTTTTTGCATTGTACGGCCAAAAGAGAGACCCTAAAACTCAGTCGTATTACAACCAACTATCTAGACCACTCCTTTCTATTGAACAAGTCAATAGATCTCTCAAGTTATCTCACAACTCAAACTTGGTTCCTAGGCAACTTGCACCCTATTGCCCATCAAACTAAAGACATGCCAGCCGAGAACAATGAAGGCACTCAATATGATAACTATTTCAGACGTCAACATCCAACGTTAGCAATATCCATATACAACAACATACAATATATCACTAGTGCAAAAGAGCTTTTTAAGTATGTTATTTTGGACTTTTAAGGTCTGTTTTACAATAGACTTAAATTCAGCAAACTTAAATTTTAAATCTCTTATTAAGCAACAAACTTAAATTTTAACTCTACCATGAATCAACAAACTTAAATTTTCCACTCAAAATTGCAAATCCAATCATATATTTCATTAGCACCTCAGTCAATCACCAGTATATTCATCTTTCTTATATAAGTTGTCATAAACAATAAAGATGAAATTGGAATATAATACAAACAATCATTCCCTCAATTCAATTCATTTTCACAACCAAAGAAATACATCAAGAACCCATATATTCAATCACATTCTTTACATAACATAATATAAATCAGAAATAGGAAAGAGAAATTGAAGTCATTAGTAATCACTCCGAATAAACCCTAAAACCCTAAAAATTATTAACCCTAAAAATCACTATAAGACAATGATTACAATCTAAAACCCTAAAAAGACACGATGGTAGCAACAACGGCAGTGGCAGCGGTGATGCTAGTGGCGACAACGACAACCAGTTATGACGCGAGCGGCGGCAGCAGCGATGAGCAGCGGCTGCGACAATGACGCGAGAAGGGAGACAAGACCTGCGAGGCAACGACTATGACATGTGTACCCTTGGATGCAAAAGTAAAAAGAAATTGCACGAAGATGAAGATGGAGGGCATGAGCAAGTATGGAGTAGGCACGGGAGGGGAGAAAGTGGAGAAATAAGTTTTACGTATTATGTGAAAAAAAAGTAGGTTAAAGATGAATTTAGATTTAACTAATATAAAATTAAAATCTTGTTTTATTTGAAAAAACTTAAAATATTAATTTAAATCTAGTAGAAAATTTAACAAATACAAAAATTAAGTTTGTTTGTATTTTAACATATTTAAAACCAAAATTGAAGTCTTTCATAAGATTAATTAACAAATTTAAAATATAGAATTTTATTTATAAAAGTGTCACTGTACATCTATTTGGTGGCACTCAAACAATTTCTCTACTTTTATCTCTCAATGCAAATATTCTTCGATATCATCTTTACCATGGAAGGAAGAAAGGTCTATTTTAGGTTCCCTTTGTGTAATGTTCCCTAGATCTTTGGGTTCTCCTAGGAGGTGATTGATAAGGGTCATCATTTGGATGACTACTATAGCGCTCTTGCTCACTAGAAGGAAATGATATGTCTCCAAGGTATTCCTTTATTCTATGTGAAGACCCTACTTTGTGTTTGCCTTTATTTTGATTAATCAAAAGTTGACCAATCATATCCTTAAGCTCACTAATCTCTTTATCTCTTTGTTGAAGCTTTTGTTCAAACTCTTCCCTTAATTGCAGGCTATCATTGATAGGTCTCCCACTACCTTTACACTAGATTGGCTAATACTTGTGAAGTGTTTCAAATTTGTTTTCACAAATTTTTGAAGAACTTTCAGAAGTTATGAGTGAAAGAGATTTTCACAAAAATTTTCTTTTATTTTAGATGAAGGATTTTTAGAGAGAAACTAAATGTAAAGTTGCTCTAAGTAGCTCCCAGGAAGGAGAGGTGAGTAACAAATAGGCAAGCTTAACAACCAAGTTCTTCCTAGCCAGGGTTTCCTTGGATTATCTTTACCTAATCTTCTAGGTTAAAATCTTTGAAAAAGCTTTTTCAAATGCAAATTAAAATGTTCCTAAACCAAAAGAAGGTTAGACTAATATGCTATGTTATCCTAAATATCATGGAGACTTAAAACAGAAAGCATTCAAGCAATCAAGCACAATAATGGAAATGTAAATTCAAATGGTAATGTTAGACAGTGCTAAGTTAAAGTGTAAGTGACACTTGGAGCTCCTTCACACACTTTCACACTAATGCATGATATTAAGGTATTACAAAGTTCAATTGTGAACTTGGAATTGCACCAAGGGGATTTTACCAAGTCACTTAATCAAATAGCAAAATCTACTCTAAAACAACAAAGGTTCCACGATATTGGCACCCAAACACACTTGAATAATTGCCTAACACTTAAATGTTGTTGGAATGTGCAAACAACTTGTTGGACAACCTACTTGAACTCCAAATTCAATTCCCTCTCCACTTCCTAAGATGCTACCTTAGTAGGGGAAGGTTTTTGCAACTTAAATGCTCCAATAGAACTTCACAACACCATTAAAATCATTTTAGCACCATAATTTAACTTGAATTACACAACTTAGGAGGCCAAAAAGCTTAAAAGCAATAAAAATAGGTGTAGAACAAACGTTGACACTCAAATGGATCCTAAGAAGGGTGCTAGAACAGATTAAACAAACAAAGAAAATGAAATGCAGGTTGAAATCAAGATTTAAAAAACACGTTGATAAAAATCAGAGAGTGTTTGATGAAATGCCTAAATGAAAACCAGTTTTGGTGTTTTTGGATTTTGATTGCTCTAAACTGGATTGTTTAGTTCTAAAGCCTTTTTAACACTTTGCATTACTTCTTTTGATCATTTATTTCCACTCTAAAATACTGAACCAACTCTTGCTACAATCCAAATCGAAATTGAAAGTTAAATCATCAAAATAAAAACTGATTTTTCAACTCTGCACTAGAAAAATGACCTAAAATTGGTGGGTTTGGAAGTGCACAAAAGCTATTCTGACACTTTGCTAACAATCTCAATAGTTTTAATTCATCAAAATACACTTGTTTGAACTCTAATGAGGCACAAAACAAAACTACAACTCAAATTCACCGTGTCAATTCCAAAATTGATGGTTCAACACTCCAAATTGCACACAGGTCATTCTAACTTCAAATGAACTCTTCTAACTATTTTAAAACATCATTTTGGACTTATTCATGCTTCCAAATAGCACAAAAACATAAGAATACGAAAAATGACCTGTAATAACTCAATTATGCAGAATTTGCATCAACCACACCACAAAATTTGAATTTAACCGAATCAAATGATAAGGCAACAATAAAAATGACTCTAGGAAGTGTAATTATACTAGACCAAGATGGAAAACAACAGCTAGGATGAATCAAACTCAGACTAGAGATTCAAAGAAAATTTACATGGTGAAAAGTTAGACTAATATCAAAATAGCAAGGTGTTTTTGAATTTATGGTAAACAAGCTATGTTAATTGCATTTCATTGCTTGTTTTTCATTTACCACTCTTTTTCAACCTTAACCATATCAAAATAGTGCTGGAAATTGCTCCAAACAAATCAAAACAGAATTTCACAGTGCTTAAAATAGATTTCAAATTTTAAGCATGATTAAAATATAAAATTAGATTTATGGTGTTTAAGCTCATATCACCAAGATCATGATATCATTGCCTCATTTGGTTGATATATGGCAACACAAGATTCTAAACTAAAACAAAACCAAAAATCAAGATAGAAACACACTAGAATTCAATAAAGTAGTGGTTAAAACTGCAACAAACTTGCACATGACCTTTGACAAAACAAATTTTGATTTAAAATGAAAATGACCCAAAACAAGGAATTTCACCAATTAAAATGTTAAAACAAACATGAGAAAACATTAGAAATAGAGAAACAATGAATGATAACACGAAATCAAATGGAAATAGTGAGCACAAACATTGAAAACAGAACATATCACTCAAAATTGAACAAACCAACACAGACGTCAATGGAATTGACGTATCTCTTGAAGCGTGCTCAACCTATGCTCTAACTACCACTTGATGGAAGCAGCTTCAGGCATCACACATGAAGAAAACTGCAAGGAATAGAGAAGCAGCGAACTAAAGTAAGTGCAATTGAAGGTGTTTGATGAAGGTTTGAATAAAGGAATGGTTCGTGTTTGGAGCCTCTAAGCTCAGACGAACTTCCTACCAAGGAAGGAAGCTAGAGGAGAGTGAGATAATAAGGAGACATGGTCTAACCCAAGACTATAAGAAGCTGAAACAGGTTTTCTACAACATTTCATTACACTTAAATGGAAAATTACATGGTATTGGCTCTCTTATTTATAGGTGAAGAGGAGCCTCTATTCTTTGTCAATTTCCCTCCAAATTTTGACTACATCCAACTGGATAGGCCAGCTAGCGACGCACGTAACAAATGCTGCTTCACATGGTCAGCCAAGTGCATACATGGAAAATGCTACTTCGTAGGAGATGGGTGCGCGAGGGTCTTAGTTGGGCACGAATAAAATTCGAAAGACAATTACCTTTGCAATCTCTAATCCGGAGAGCAAGCCTCCAATCTAGAAGGCAACCAGATTTTCTCTCTCTCTTTGCTCTTTTGCTTCCTTTGACTAAAGAAGCTCTTAGTTGGTTGGTCAATGATCTCCTAGCTTTATTGAGTCCTACAAAAGCAAAAATATACAAGTATTTAATGATTAGAGTTTTTCTAAGGCTTATAGAAAAACAAGAAAGAGCTTTTAAAACTCCTTCTTCTAGTTTTGTTTCTTAGCCTTAGCTTTAGTTGATACTCCTTTGAATGAATTTCCCTAAATAGGTTTCCATCATAATATGGTTGAGCTAACAGCAAAAGAAAAAAGAACATCAAAACACTAATACAACATATTGATCACAACATTAAGCCACACTTTAAACCTATACATCAACCATAGTGAATATGTAGTACAACTAAATAAGTGTTCCCTCATTCCCTAATGATCAGTTAAGAGATAAACAACTCAAAGTTATTTGTATAAAATTTCATTATTAAAATGTGACAATGAATAGACAACTTGTTAGACGAGAGATAGTTAGACTATACACTTAAATGTTAGATTATTAGTTCAGTTTAGATTAAGCGATAATATGTTTTCTCCATTACATTAGACATTTGAGTTCACTTTTTCTTAGTAAACAATAAGTATTTTGTTGCGCATAAAACATTAAGTTAGATGACTATTAATAGTAGTGCATGACCTAATTTTGTTGTGTTTTCTTTTAATTGAATTAATCAATTTTTGTGTAATTTTGTTCACATATACTAGTGCATGACCTATTTTTTTTAGTTTAATATATTAATTGCATCATTAATTACTTATTCAATTCGATTTCAAAGAATTTCATTCTAAAATTTAAAGATTTTTAAAGATTGTGAAAAGAGTTCAATTCACTCTCCTCTCCTAAGCTCAACTACTCAACTATCTTTTTAAGACGTTTAACCTTAATGCTTACTGTAACATCCCAGATTATATAGAAGCATATAACATAGTAAGTCCACATTTAAATAAAAGAGAATAGTTAGAGTAGACTGTAAATAAAGTTTGTTAAGCGTACAATCATCCGATAAGGAGTCGGAATTTAAAACTTAAGCATCCTAGAGTATTTCACAAGATAAGGAATAACTGATAGAATCCTAAGGAGACTAAGCAGTTGCATCATCTTCCTCCAAAGCCTGCTCTAGAGGCACCTCATCCATCTCTGCTCACATCCAAGTGGATGATCATTGCAAAAGAAGCATACCCAAGCAAACACAAACACACAAGCAAGGGTGAGCTAGGTATAAAAATCATGTTATAACAGTCATAGACAACATGCAAGTAAAGACGAATATACTATACTACACAAACATGACTTGTTGCACTTAAACTTGACTCGTCCGGACTTAGAATGATTGTCGAGCTATGGCGGGTCGTGCACTCGTGGTGGCCTCTACTGCTTTGCAAAGCCATTGCCAATGAGTTTCACCCTACCACACTCACGAGGTTAGTCTGTTATCACTCACCTTGGGCCATACTGGAAGCACCCAAGACTAGGACCTCCTGCTACTACTCACGACATGGTTTAATCCTCTCTACTTGAGAATGATCGACCATTGTAGTTTCAGGATAACCCCAAGACTGAGCTACCATGCAAATCATTCTAAACACTGAGGGCACCACCATGTATCCCCCTTGAGGATCATGGAATTACGTCCAATACTGATACTTTTCACCTTAACACCAACATGATAATGCACACATAAGCCCTTAAAGCAACTGGAACAATTAAGTTAAATAGCATACTGGAAAAAATAGGAATACAGGCCGAACACAAAACATCAACACATAATGAGCAAGACCGAACACCCGGTGAATGGTGAGACCGAACGATATCTCTCTTCCCAAAGACAGGACTGAACGATCCATAAATGGTAAGACTGAAGAAGTGACCGAACACTATTCAGGATCGCTCACTAAGAGAGACCGAACGCTACCTAAGAGACCGAACGCTACTTGAGACCGAACTCTCCTTAAGAGACTGAACGCTACCTGAGAGACCGAATGCTACTTAAGAGACCGAACGCTACCTGAGACTGAACGCTACTTAAGAGACTAAACGCTACCTGAGAGACCATCCACTAAGACCGAACGCTACCAAGACCACCCACTAAGACTGAACGCTACTTAAGAGACCGAACGCTACCTGAGACCGAACGCTACTTAAGAGACCGAACGCTCCTTAAGAGACTGAACGTTACTTGAGACCGAGCACTAAGGCCGAACTCTACTTAAGACCGAGCACTAAGACCAAACGTTATTACGACCGAACGCTCAACAGCGCATGGCCGAACGATTATCAGTTGCGAAACTGCATAATTCTGCAGAATTTCTGTAGAATTATGAACAACACCTAACACAACCATTCCTAACCATTTTTACTAACTTCTAACACCCTAAATTCTTGTTTTATACTTAATTAAACTCATCTAAATGATTCTGAACATTCCTACTACCATTCTAAAGTGATTAAGACTCAATTTCAACTCTAAAACACCAACTTTCCCAACTTAGGGATCCAAAACCCAATCCTACTGCTTTGCACCTATTTTGATCTATTTAGTGACTCAAACAAGTCACAATCCACTTGCTAAGACTACCCCCAACAACCCAATTATACCCAGAACCCCTAACTCTCAAATTCACTACCTCATTTTCTCCAAAATGACCTAAAACACTACTAAATCACCAAGTTTTCTACCTAGCTAAAGTTGCAACAAATTTCACACTCCAAATCACTTCTAACATGATCTAATACAGTAGTTAAGTTCATCAAACTCACTATAAAGCAATCAATCACAGTTCCATCAATTACACCATTCAATTCAAACCATCCTATATACTTAAAATTCAAAGTACCATACAAAATCGCACGACAGTCCAAAATTCAACATGCATTCATTTACAAAGCAGATTCAAGAAATAAATTCAAAGAAAATAATTAGCTCCCCTTACCTTGAAACTTCTTTGCTCAGCTCAAAGACCCACAACTCCAGTACCCCACACGCGAATAGTCTAGACAACACCCTACAACCCGCAATGCGGTGATCAAGAACAACTCTTAGAGCTAGAATGAACGGAGGAAAACGTAAAGGAGGGTACACTAGGCACATGCAACTTGCCCTAGGTCCCAAACATCGGAGAACAGTGAAGAGCTACTTACCCGCTGAAGAATGAAAATCTATTCGGATGGTTGCGAAGGTCTCTACGCCGCAGTCACTTGAGCACCACCTAATCCAACATGCAACCATTAAAAGTGAGGGAATGATAGAGAGAAGGCAGAGAGAAATGGAGGAACAAACTTTTTAGAGAAAGAATGGAAAGCTGAGATAATGAACTCAGATCTGAAAAGTCTTTCCTAAGGTCATAGTGCCCTTAGTGTTATGGGCCTGACTGCTTCAACATAAGGCTCAATTGCCATATATTTTGAGGCCCTTACACTTACTGGATAAAGAATGATCATATTTTATCCTTAATTATTTTTAGCACCTAATCAGGATGTTGATTTATTTCTCTAATAAACCTAAAATCTTTTATATAGTTATGTTATATGTAATTGGTATGTTGAATAGGCATTTTTACATTTAGTATATTTACTATTTAATTAAATTTTAATTATTTTTGTAACTTTGATTAATTTTAATTAAAATTTTACTTTAGTTTTATTAAAAAAACGATTATTTTCGGTGTTCAGTTTTTTTTTTTTTTCATTTTTGTTTAAGTACTTTACCGTTTAACTTTTATTGACATGATAATGAGTCTGAGAAAATTCAAAAGAAAAAGTACGAATTGAACAAAGGGTTAGAATGACAATATTATTATGTTAATGGTAAAATTAAATAAGATACTTTAACAAAAAAAATATATTTTAATCATTCAATCAAATTTTTTTTAATAAAACTTATTAAAATATCCAACTTTATAAATTACATAAAATATAATTAAATATTATTTCCGTAATATAATCTTTATCAGGAAATATTTGTATGTTACTTATCTTGACATATACACTCGGTATCAATATTTAATTCTTTGCTTCCCTTTTACGTTGTTATGAGTTTGCTTCCACATTTTTCTTTTACTTTAGCGTTCAAGAAAGTCAGTCTTCAAGACATAAGTAGGGTATTATGAGGAATACTTTTTCACTGTTATTTAAATATACATAGAAACTAAAAATAATAAAATTATAAAGTATATAATATAATAAAAAGAAAGAAATTAGAATATATATATATATATATATATATATATATATATATATATATATAATAGATGTAAATAAAATTAAGATATATAATTATGATTACTCTAAAAAATAATAATAGGTAATATCAATTTTGAATTCAAACGAGGCTCCATCAGTCCACCCAAATAAAGATGTAACTTCGCTGTCATTATTTTCTTCTGTCTCTTACTTTACTACATTATATTAAAAGCACCGATAATAGCAAAAGCAATCTTCAAATATTAATATTTTAATTGAATTTGTTTTATTTTAAAATTTTAAAATACTAATATATCATTAAAACAGTTGCACGTGGCTATAGTTTTTGCATATACAAATTGGCTAGGTGTACTCACATAAATATTTTTTATCTAAAACTCGAGGCACTTTCATAACCAATAAGTGTTTATAAATAAATCCATTCTCAGCATTTCAAACAAGTTCAATCTATAACAACCGCCTCATTTCCATAAACCATTCACAAAATGTCTTCCGAAAATTCAAAACTCAACTTTGTCTTGTTTCCTCTGATGTCCCAAGGGCACATGATCCCAATGATGGACATAGCGAAAATTCTGGCCGAGCAGGGTGTCACTGTCACAGTGATCACCACACTCCAAAACGCATCCCGTTTCAAATCAACTTTTGCCCGTTCCATCGATTCAGGGTCTCAAATCAAACTACTTGAAATCCAATTCCCATATCAAGAAGCTGGATTGCCAGAAGGGTGTGAGAATCTTGACATGTTACCTTCACTGGGCGCTGGCTTGGATTTCTTCAATGCTGCCAACAGCAACACCCAAAAGGAGCAAGTAGAGAAACTCTTGGAAGATCTAACGCCCCCACCAAGCTGCATAGTTTCAGACATGTGTTTACATTATACAGCCACCATTGCTACCAGATTCAACATCCCCAGGATCTCTTTCTTGGGACAAAGTTGCTTCAGTCTCTTCTGTATGTACAGCCTGGGAAAATCCAGAGTTCTCTCAGGCATAACGTCGAACACTGAGTACTTCGTTTTGCCTGGTTTGCCCGACAAGGTTGAGATGACCAAAGCACAGCTTCCAGCGCAACAAACAGATGCTGAATGGAGAAAATTTTATGCCAGAACAGGTGCAGCTGAAGGGGTTTCTTATGGGGTGGTAATGAATTCCTTTGAGGAGTTGGAATCGGATTATGCCAGCGCTTACAAGAAGGCCAGAAAGGGTAGAGTGTGGTGTATTGGTCCTGTTTCACTGAGCAACAGGGATGAATTAGACAAGGCTGAGAGAGGGAACAAAGCCTCAATTGATGAACATTTTTGCATGAAGTGGCTTGGTTTGCAGAAGGCAGGGAGTGTGATCTATGCATGCCTTGGAAGCATGTGTAACATAACTCCACAGCAGTTGATAGAGCTGGGTTTGGCCTTGGAGGCCTCAAATAGACCCTTCATTTGGGTTATAAGGGAAGGGAGTCAACTAGAGGAAGTGGAGAAGTGGATGAAGGAAGAGGGGTTTGAGGAAAGGACCAAAGGTCGAAGTCTTGTGATTCATGGTTGGGCACCTCAGGTACTACTTCTGTCACACCCTGCAATTGGAGGGTTTTTGACTCACTGTGGTTGGAACTCAACCTTGGAAGCAATATGTGCTGGTGTGCCAATGGTCACATGGCCTCTATTTGGCGACCAGTTTCTGAATGAGAAACTTATTGTGCAAATATTAAAAGTGGGAGTGAAGGTTGGGGTGGAGGTTCCTGTGGAATGGGGTCAGGAAGAGGAAACGAGCATTTTGGTTAAAAAAGAAGACGTTGAGAGAGCCATTAACGAGTTGATGGATGAGACTATGGAAAGTGAAAAAATCAGAGAAAGGGTTAAAGAATTTGCAGATATGGCTAAGAAAGCTGTAGAACAAGGTGGATCTTCTCACTCCAATGTCACACTCCTTATCCAGAATATCATGCAACAAAGCCAGAGAGATGCATAAAAGATCTTTCTCACTTGGAGAAAACAGACTGGTACTTGTCATATGTTTCATTTCTTCCCTAGATTTTTAGTACCAATGAATAAACATATTCCACTCCATTAGATCATGATGTAGCTGCAAACTTTTATATTTTGTGTTTCCGATGAGACATTTAAAAGGATAATTTACTTTTTTAGAGAATTTAAAATATTTTATGATAAAATATATGGTTTAAATAAAGATCTTTTAAAAAATTAAAATTTTAAAAATTTATTAGATTAAATGGATTATAAAAAATTAAAGAATTTTAAATTACCTAAAAAGTAAGAATTTTATTTCTATTTTTTATTTTCAAATTTATATTTTAATTTTTATAGTTTGGATCGATCAAGATATTTTATAGCTCAATTCGATTTTAACTAAATTTAAGTTAATTCGATTCAACCTAGATTTAGGTATACTCATCTCAATTCAATTTTATCTAGATTTTAATCATCATCCCTTGACATTTTTACAATTCTTGAAATTGAAATTTGCTTACAAAATTTTGGTAGCATAATTATTGAATTTTTAACCTCCCAAAAGTTTTAAAAGTCAAAATTATCGACTACAAATGCAGTTCCTACATGTTAAATATGTGTTAGAATTTGGGTATAACTATTCTAATGCTTTGCATATATATTAAAATCCTTCATTCATAAATATTATTGATGTTGCAGATAAAAAAAGTATAATACAAAAGAAATTAAAATCAAAACAATAAGTAAAAAATATAATTTCTACATAAGTATTTGATAAGTAAAATGTGACATCCGGACACTGACGAGGGCAGTACAAAAGACACGAAGGTAAGAGACACAAACAAAGAGCGGTTCCTGACAGGTTTCCAATGAGAAGGACATATGAAATAATCGAATATACATCGAAATGAGATGATCTAGAGACTGTATAGATATAAGACTATACAGTTGTATGAATAAATTAAAAGAATTGATTTAGCTAGTCATATCACCAAAATGCATTTGTTTTTCGGTAACCTAACCTATAATAACTTTATGGTTAAATTGGAGTAACAAAATTATTTTATTTATAACTTTTGTATAAAATTTGAAGTGATGTGATTTTTTAACCTCACAAGAAGTTTTAAAAGATTGAAAACCATTATTTATAAAGTAGGGTTTAAGAAGAATGCGAAGGAATAAATCTAACTCTAACTTTAATTGAATGAAATTATATGTTTCAGAATTTAAAATACTAAGAAAGGAAAAATAGAAGTGAAGAAGAAAGCTACCTGGACATTTCTTTCTCTTGTTTTGGGAAATTGTGAGGAAGATACGAGAGATGTTGTATTTATAAGAATTTTTTTTAAAAAAAACAGATAATTAAAAGATAAATATGTCTTTAATCCTAATAATTACATTTGGAAAGTTGTGATGGAAAGAGAAGAATAAAAATCTACTCAACCTAATCATTTACATTGAATTTGTCATGCCATGGTAAATAAAATCTTCTTACTTTGTTTTTATCAAAGTGAAACAAATTTGTGAGAGAAAAGGACTTGGTATACTTGTTTTTTTATTTTCATTTGTGACCAAACAATGAGTTTGAGTTCATGGGTTTGTAATATATATTTTTTACTATTTTAATCCTTTGTTAAACCTAAACTCATGCATTTCAACAAAAAATATATTTTAAATTGTTTTTAATACATTCTAACGCCCACTTCTACAAATTATTGATGATTTTTCTTGAATAAATTTTTTGTAAAATTTTAGCAACGAATGAGGAATTTAACAACAAAATTAACAACACAATCTAAATTAGTAAGAATTTTGGTTTATATTCATCCTAGAAATCAAATATGAAACAAAGACCATTGTACAATTAATAGTTGTAAATGGAAGGAATAGTTTTCTCTAAAAGTTTAAAGTGTTTGCAAAAATCAACATAATTAGTTGATTAAGGACCTAATTGTAGTTATTAAAAATAGATACGGAACTACGTTACAATTATTAAAAATATTCAAAGGCTTAGTTGATTTTTTTTTTAAATAATTAAGAAGCAATTTTCAATTATTACAAATATATGTTGTTCACTTGTAATTTTATGAAATTTAGAGGCTTATATGTAATGTAAAAAAATTAGAGCTAACAAAAAAACACTTAATTTTGTTTTAAAATGATGTAAACTAAATGTTCAAATCAATAAGAAAGTCAAACAAAAAAATAATAATTAATATAGACCCATCCTAATTCGATTGAATGAGGGATGAATCAACTAGATTTTATATAAATATGAGCTAATTCTAACCTGATTCAACTCAATTCAACTGAACTTGAGTTCAAGTTGATTTAATTCGACATAGACTTAATTAACTCGACTCAACCTAAACTTGAGGAAACTTAGTTCAAACTAGATTCGACCAACTCAATTCCGCTTGGTTCCAAGTCAACTTAATTCGAGTTGGGTTCAAACCAACTCAATTCAATCTAAACTTAAAGAAAAATTGGTTTAATAAAAGTATGAGCCTACTTAACTCAAAAGAAACACATGGATATTTTAGCTTGATTTTAACTAAAACTGACTCAATTCAATCTTATATAATTTTAATCTAACACTATCTTATTTAAAATAGTGTGATATAACATTTCATAACTTGAAAATAATTTTATTTAACATAAACTGATAAATTTTTTTGCAAATATAAATTAAAGAAATCATAAAAGAAACTGACTATAAAATATTATTAATCGATATCAATTACAAAAATTATCAAACATTTGTTTAAGGTTTAACAGTTATTTTATATTTAAATAATTTTTAAAATTTGGTGCTAATAAAAATATTTATTAAAATAATTAAACTTCCTATATTTGAATTGTTTCGTCCAAAATATTTAAAAAATAAACAATCTGAAATAAAATCAATTTAAAATTAATATATTTGAATATCTTGTAAATATTTCTACATATAAGAATTCACAATTGTTTACTCAAATCATCACACACTTATGATGTTACCTAAATCAGTGAGTAATTATTTATTTTAATACGGTAAAAATAAAATCAGTGAAAGGTTGCATATTTTATGACTCTGTGTTGTATTTATGTAATACGTATCATCCTTTCCTTTCCAAGATTTGATTCCATTAGCTAATATACGGTAAAATATTATAGTTTACGATTTTCCCACTTCCAAACGCGCGACCCGAAAAATTTCAAAACATTAGATAGGATTCTTGAAGGAAATTTCGCGGAAACTTCTTGTTAGCACTTGATCAGATTGGACAGGCCACCAATAAAAAACAATAGTAAAACCATTTATCGTACTGATTTTCCTTTTATCTTTTTTCTTTCTTATCATATTATATCACATCTTTTTGTACCTACGATTTTCCATTTCTATCATGCTTGTTTGGATTAAGATGGAAGAAAAGGAATAAGTAAAAGAAGTAGAAAGTCTTTGGATTAACAAAAACTGAACAGATTTAAGTGAAAAACTTATAAGTAAAAATATTATAATAAATATAATTGATGTGTTGGAATTGTGTAGGACCGAGAGATTTTTTGACGTGATTTTTCTACCTTTTAATGCTTGGGTTGCCTACTAAGTTTGGTTGCACTTTTGACACCGTTCGATTGTACTTTTTATTGAGGAAGATACCTGCAAAAGACACTCTCATGCTCAAGTTAGGAGCGGTTTAGTGTATTGTTTATCACAATTGAGTATTTGAGTTTTGGGCGGACGTACTTGGCTTTTGGTTCTATCATTATATTTATAAGTGTTTCCTAGATCAAATAAAAACAAACTTACCTTGAGATTCAGTTAGTTATTCATAAATGACTTATCAATATCTCTAATAAGATATCTTTGATTATTTTATCGTCTGTTGGATTATTGGCCCAATAATAACTTAAACGCTGACCTAATAATGGCCAAACATTGTTGATGTAGCGGATGGACCGAATGGTCAAGGATGCTAACCGTTTGGTAGGTATTAGATACCATATATATGCCCCCTAAGTCCGAGTTAACCGTTCGACTTTAGTCAATGTTAATTATAAGACTTATATGAGCTTGAGAGAGGCCATTCTCGTGGTGTTGGGGAGCTTGTTTTCAATGCGCTTTTAGTCGTTGCTCATCTTTGAACGATATGCTCCTGATTGGTGAAGTGATTTGCGTGCAAGATCCTTGTGAGGCCGAATGACCGAATATCTGTGAGGCCGAATGGCCAAATACCTGTGAAGCCGAGTGACCGAATGATTGAATGGTTGGAGATGTTCGGATGAGAGTGACTATTCCTCAGCTCTTGGTTTTCAACTTAGGATTTCCTAGAGAACTTCCCAGTAGACGAGAGTGAGAGTTCAGGAAGAACGTTTCCCACCACTCTGTTTAGGACCAGGAGTTTATTGGACACATTCCTTGGGTTTTGTCGACGAGACTTTGCCGCTCAGTTTTAGACCAGGAGTTTTTTGGATAACATTCCCTGGGTTTTCTGGACGAGAGTGACAATTCGCTGAGAACTTTTATCACCTCAGTTTGGACTAGGAGTTTTTCGGATAACATTCCCTGGGTTTTCTTGATAAGACTTTGCCACTCGGTTTTTCGACATAGGAGTTCGTTTTGGAACTTCCTAGTGGACGAGAGTGTTAGTCCTCGGGGACGTCCATCACCACTCGGTTTAGGACAAGAGTGAGAGTTTAAGGAGAATGTTCCTCACTGCTCGGTTTTTCGACCTAGGAGTTCATTTTGGAACTTCTTAGTGGACGAGAGTGTTAGTCATTGGGGATGTCCATCATCGCTCGGTTTAGGAAGAGAGTGAGAGTTCACGGAGAACGTTCCTTACCGCTCGGTTTTTCGACCTAGGAGTTCGCTTTGGAACTTCCTAGTGGAAGAGAGTGTTAGTCATCGGGGACGTCCATCACCGCTCGGTTTAGGACGAGAGTGAGAGTTCACGGAGAATGTTCCTCACCGCTCAGTTTAGGACGAGAGTGAGAGTTCACGAAGAATGTTCTTCACTGCTCGGTTTAGGACCAGGGGTTCTCGGAGAGCATTCCCAAGGTTTTTTAATATCACCATGCAATCGTTCAGTGACTTGAGACGATAATTTCCAGGTTGACCAAGTGGTTGTGTGCAGGATCATGTCATCTGTACCTGTAAGTAATAATTTTCTGCACAAACTTTCTCCGGTCATATGAATAAGAGCGACCAGCTTCATGGCTTGTTGACAATTGGTACATTTAGAAATAATAAGGAAGCAATACAGAAGTGCATAAATCCTGTGATGCTGAACAGTCGAATGGATTGAACACTGGATGCAAAATTTGCTTAGTACCTGAGGCCATGGAAGGCCGAGTAGTTGAGGCCGAACGACCGAATATCTGTGAGGCCGAATGGCTGAATAGTTGTGAGGCCGAATGACCTAATATTTGAATGGTTGAGCACTTGATTCCAAATTTGGCTAAGTGGTGAGTACGTCGTTGGACCCTGAATAAGTCTTAAATAATATGATAATATTGAATTAAGATATTTAAATTAAATCATTCAGCAAGGCAGAATAATTATCAAAATATATGTATTTTTGAATAAAGCCGAATGTAGGCAGGTGCTGAAGCTGTTTTTATGTTGTTGGTGAGTCTTTTAGGTAATGTATCAATCACAGATGATGCTTTTATATGTTGAGATGGATAACATGAATATTCCAAATGGTTTAGAAGTATAAATTAAATAATATAATATAAAATGAATTTAAGATGGTTATATCAAAATATTTATCTATAAAGCCGTAGAAACTTGTTGACGTTGATGATGAGAGTTTCTTCCATCAGGATCAATATGTAGGGGCTGGTCGACATGATGATACTGAGATTGCGTCCTTGTCTGGTTCCTTGCGGTTTCAGCGGGATGGCGCTCGGCCCCACGTGGGCACCAACATGTTTCGATAGAAATTGTGTAGGACCGAGAGACGTACCTTTCTGACATGACTTTCATGCTTTCCAATGCTTGACTTGCCTGCTCCACCCGGTTGCACTCTTGACACCGCTCGGTTGTACTCTTGACTAGGGAGGAGGTACCTGCAAAAGACACTCTGACGCTCAAGTTAGGAGCAGTTTAGTGAATTGTTTATCACAATTGAGTATTTGAGTTTTGGTCAGACGTACCTGGCTTTTAGACCTGTCATTATATTTATAAGTGTTTCTTAGATCAAATAAAAACAAACTTATCTTGATATTCGGTTAGTTACTCATAAACGGTCAATATCTCTAATAAGATATCTTTGATTATTTTATTGTTTGCAGGACTATTAACCCAATAATAATTTAAACGCTAGTCCAATTATAGCCCAACATTATTGATGTAGCGGATGAACTGAACGGTCATAAATGGTAACCATTCAGTAGGTACTATATACCATACAATATCTCATATTTTTGTACCTATGATTTTTCATTTCTATCATGCTTGTTTGGATTAAGATGGAAAAAAAAGGAATAAGTAAAAGAAATAGAAAGTCTTCGGATTAACAAAAACTGAACAAATTTAAGTGAAAAACTTATAATTAAAAATATTATAATAAATATAATTGATGTGAGTGAAAGTTTTACTTTTATTTTTATTTTAATAATATTCTTATTAATTATTTATTTTATTATAATAAATAAAAATGTAAACATTAATAAAACTTAAATACATAATTAATTATAGCTTAAACATAATTTATTATATATAATCCAAATATTAGCAAAGAAAGTTACATTGCTAAGTCGCATGCATATATTTAAGGGGGAGAATATAATTTTAACATGTTATTATCTGTGAGAGGGAAGCATCTTTATTTGTTTTATTAACATGATTTACTAATGCATCTCTGAAATAATTTATTATCTCAATATCAATACCTATTTGCATACCTTTTTTGCAAATGCACAAAGGGGGAGAATACTGGGAAAATGTTCTCATATTCATTTTGAGCTCTGATATACATTTTGTTTGCTCTGATATGTTCTGATATGAATTGATATGTTTTTTGCTCTGAATAAAAAATGAGAATATTTCATTTGCTCAGATACATTTTGATCATTTGCTGATCATTTGCTCTGATACATTTTGATATAATATGATTTGATTTGTACAACATAGTTGTTTATTAATCATGGTTATGCATCATAAAAAAGGGGGAGATTGTTGAGATTATTGATAGGGGAGCATTGGTTTTGCTGAACCTACAATCTCAGAGTTTCTGATTTTTCATGATGACAACACATAATTAATAACACATGTGTTTATGTGTTACATGTTCATTACTTTCATGATTATGAATATATGAGAACATGTTTGTGTTGTGTTGATCATTACAATTCACTATGTTACATGTGAGATTTAATCTGTGATTGCACGAAAATTGTTTTGGAAAAGAAAAACCACATGCACTTTAGTTGAACTTAAATTGTGTAGCAAAACAACAGTTTTAAGTCGATTGCATTATGAAGTAAGTCGATTAAAACTCGTGACTTTGCACAATTTTTTTTCAAAGTGTGCTGTGAAAATTTTTGAAGAGAAAGTTTTTCAAAATAATGCTTTTACTGTTACTAAGTCTGTTACCATTTTGAAATTTTGTTAATGCTTGTATTAAATGTTACAACGACTTTATTTTTAAATATGTTGACCAAGCATTTATTGTGATTCGACTGCATTAATTGTACATTCAATTAATTGCATTGATTGCTGCTAACTGCTCTTACTGAATTGTCATATTCGACTGCAATAGTAGCTAAGTCGACTTAGGAGCGTCAGTTTTATGGAAAACTATATGTAGACGCGAATTTGATTTCTGCAGGGACTTTTTGATTCTAACAATTTGATTGATTTCTTTCAGATTATTGATCTCTTGTAGAAAGTGTGAAAGCTCTAAGAATTCATGAAGAAGACCGTGGTGTTCATCTTTGGTGATTGCTTGATGAGATAGAATCTGTGTGCTCTTTATGTTTGATCAACCTGCACTTGAGGTGTCTATTTCGTGATCAGTTTCTATCAATCTTGTGAAGATTGGAGTTGCCCTGTTGTGACTACAGGAAGAGGACGTGTTGCGTTTTAGACTTTGAGGGGTTTCTCAAAGGGTTAAAGACGGCAGGAGAAGGGACATCTTGTTGCTGGTCTTTGTGTGTTGTATGCCTATATTTTGATTAGAGGGTTAGAGATGTGTACGTGGAGGTCTTTATAAAAGCCTTGTTGTAAAATTTTTGATCATTATAGTGCATTTGCTTCCTGTGGTGGACGGACACTGGATGTAAGTTTGGCCGAACCAGTATAAAAACCCAGTGTTTGATTTTTCTATCCCTACTCTATTACATTTAGTCGACTTTATATTTTTCTCATTCAACTATATTCCGCTGCACTACAAAGTCTTTTTCCTTGTGTTTCAAGAAAGCTTTTAAAGGCATCTACTTTGCGAAAAAGATTTAAAGAAAACATTGTTTTTGTGTTTCACCAATTCACCCCCCCCCCCCCCCCCCCCCCCCCCCCCTCTTGGTGTTGAAAATTAAGTAATTTTATTTTAACAATTGGCACCAGAGCTGATTTTCATAAAATATTTGAAAAACAAGTCGATTACTTTTTTCTTTAAATCGACTGATCCTGGGAAATGGCTTCTAATTTTCAAACCTTTGGTGAAGGTGCATCAACAAATAGACCACCTCTATTTGCTGGTGAAAAATATGCTTTTTTGAAAATTCGGATGCAAATATTTCTGGAATCCGTGGACAAAGGTGTTTGGGATGCAATCATAAACGGTCCATATGAACCCACTCATGTTTTGAATGGAAAAGTTGTTTTGAAATTTTTTTTCTGAGTGGACTCAAGATGAGAACCGCAGAGCACAATATGATGTTAAAGATAGGAATGTAATAGCCTCAACACTAACAATGGATGAATTTTTCAGGATTTCACAATGCAAGACAACAAAAGAAATGTGGGAAGTCTTAGAGGTAACTCATGAAGGAACAAATGAGGTGAAAAGGGACAGAAATAATTCACTAATACAAAAGTATGAATTATTCAGAAGGAAGGCTGGTGAGACTATCTACGAGGTGCAGAAAAGATTCACGCATATAGTCAACCACCTAATGGCTCTAGGAAAAGTTTTTGACAAGGAAGAGATCAACATCAAGATTTTGAAAAGTCTGAACATAAGCTGGCAACCGAAGGTCACAACAATTTTTGAGTGAAGAGATCAAACAAGCATGAACATGGCTACCTTGTTTGGCAAGTTAAGGGAACATGAGCTTGAACTTGGAAGGCTAAAGGAAGACGAAGAGATTGAAGAAAAGAAGTATATTGCCTTAAAATCCACAAGCAGAAAAGCTTCAAAGACTGTGGATTATGAAGCTGAATTAGAGGCATAACTGAAAAACAAAGAATTGATGAGCATGGTGGTAAGAAAATTCAATCGATTCATGGAAACAAAAGTCAATTTACTGACCATGCAGGTACTGAGAAGGGAAAGAAAATTGCAAGATCAAATGTTGTTCAGTGTTATGAGTGTGGCAAAGAAGGACATATCAAGCCTGAGTGTCCAGACCTGAAAATCAAGCAAAGTGGAAGCAGGAGATTTCCTCAAGATAAGAGCAAGAAGCAGAAAAGCGCATATATTGCTTGGGAAAACAGTGATACATATTCTTTCAGTGATGAAGATTGTGATCGTGAAGAAGAATCCAACATCTGCTTCATGGCTGGCTCAACAAAAGATGATTATGATAGTGATGAAGAATTCGAGAATAACCCAATTGAGGTCAAATATGACATGTTGCGTTATGCATCTCAAGAGGTTCATGCTGAAGCCATGCGATTGCAATATAAGGTCAATCGACTTATATAGGAAAGAGGAGACTATGATCACAAAATCAATAATCTGGCTTAGGAGAATGAAAGACAGGAAAAGGAGTTAAATGATGCTTTAGAGGCTGTGAAGAAAAGTAATGCTGAAACAAAGTGTGCTAAAAAGGATTGTCAAAACTATCCAATATTTGTTGAAAAGATTCATTACTTGACTTGCACATTACCAAAGTTCACATAGGGTAGAGACAACTTGGATGTTGTGCTGAAGGTGTAATGCCCCGACAACTTACAGGGAATATTGATTGCCCCCACACATCACCACGAGGCTTTCCAATGTGCTTTGTCCTCACTCGCACACTTTCCGAGAAAACTTCCCAAAAGGTCACCCATCCCTAAATTAATCTAGGCTAAGCACGCTTAACCATGGAGTTCTTATGAATTAGGCTACTGAAAAACAAATGCATTTGGTGATATAAGTAGCCAAATCAATCCCTTTAAGCTATCCTTCAACTGTATAGTCTCATACCTATACAGTCTCTAGATCCCTCTCATTCCGGTATATGTTCGATTCATCCATGTGTCCCTTCCACTCGAAGCCTGCTAAGAGCCGCTCCTTGTCTATGCCCCTTGCACTTCATGCCTCTTGC
Source organism: Vigna angularis (assembly GCF_016808095.1). Lineage (NCBI taxonomy): Eukaryota > Viridiplantae > Streptophyta > Magnoliopsida > Fabales > Fabaceae > Vigna > Vigna angularis. The sequence goes on along the minus strand of NC_068978.1, from coordinate 23,275,090 downwards.
ACCGACGATCACTCCCCGCCCTCGTCAGTGCCTGGGTGTCACATGCCCACCAGCTTCCGCATGGTTCGTCCTTGAACCACACCGTACTGGGAGAGGCTAGGCTTTGATACCACTTGTAACGCCCCGACAACTGATAGGGAATTTGTTGATACAAGTAAGCCACAAACACAAAGAAATTTTTTGATATAAGTAAGCCTGTTACACATGCATGTTTCTATTGTAATAACATTGGACATAATGTTAGAAACTACTTTTATAGAAAGGTTGGAGTTCCTAAAGGATTATATAGATGGATTCCCAAGGAACAACTTTCTGCTAACAAACAAGGACCCAAATTTAAATGGGCATAAAAAATCTAAATTGTTTTGCAGGAAAGCAAATGATGTTGTAGCAGTGCAGAACTCATGGATGAACTAACTTGATGATATCAAAGTTCTTAAGTATCTACAAGTGGTAACGATTATTTTCTCGTTGCATCATGCATGATATCTGTTTGAATGATTGTTTGATGAATACATGATTATTGATTGATTGAGATTGTTTTATGTGAAAATCGGTTTGCCTGACTTTTAATCGATTCAATTATTTGTTAAGTCGAATATGTTCTGTGTTGTGTTTCTCTGTTTTGAAATATTAAGTGAAACATGGAATCGACTTTTGCAAAAATAAAATCGACTAAAATTCTCTGTTAGGTGCTTTCTTTAGTCTTGAAAATTTGAGATTTGATAATATTTGTTTTTGGTGCGAAAATGAATCTTTCTGTGTTCCCTCCAAATTGTTTTCGGCTTATTAAAACCTAGAACGAGATAACCTGTCATGTACTCTCTTTGCTGCATTCAAATCCTTTATTCCTAAATTCTTTGCAAGCTCTTGCTATCATTGTCCACAAATGGCTTCAAGCTCATGTCAAAGAAAAAGGGTGAAAACCGTGGGTATCAAGAACATGAGAAGATCTTCACAGCTTGATGGGTGGATGACCGATGTCGAAATTCAATCAAAATTCATTGACTGCTGGAAAATAAGGAGTCTTACTACACACAAATTTCTAAAGATAAACTTCTTCAGGAAAGAAGGTTTTCAGTTCCAAAATTGGCTAAAATGCTAGGGTTTAAAGAAGTTTGTGGAATTGGCTTATCCATGGTATCCTGAACTTGTCAGAGTATTTTACTGCAATTTGAGAATAAGTGAAGGAACATTGTGCTCCAGATTCAATGGAGTTGATATCAAACTTACTGAAGAAGTTTGGACGGAGATAGCCAAACTCAAAATGGAAGGTGAAAGATGCCATCTTGGTATGAAAGGTTTTCACAAGTTTTCTGTATATCAGGATAGCCTGAGAAATCCTGAAGATATTTGAGACTATTCTCACTATAAAACTGGTGGTATGATGAAGGACGATAGACTGACAGTCTTCGTCATTTCCTGGATCTTAATGCTAAGAGGAAGTAATCATGCTAAGGCTACTATAGAAGACTTATATGTTCTGAAGGCTTTCAAAGAAAACATTCAAGTAGACTGGCTTGCTGCAATTTCTGATAACATGTTGAAAGTTACTCGTCTTGAATCGGTAAAGTTGTCGTACTGTGTGTTCATTTCCAAGATCCTTATTCATTTCGGAGTTGATTACATTGGTGAATCAAGTGAGTCCTACAACCGAACAAGCTTGATCAACAAAGATGCTCTACATAAGATAAGAATGCAACATACACCAGAAGGCTGGAGGTTCAAGGATGAAATTACCGAAGAGGGTGATGAAGCAGGACAATCGTCTTCTATTCCATATAGGGCACGCTCTGAATTTGAAAGAACTCTATTGAGAGAAATAAATCCTTTCAAGATAATGTGTCAGGAGACCAGGATTGATGTTTTGGAAATAAAAGAGCATCTTAAGTTGAACAATATTGATGAAGATCAATTGGCTAAGGAAGGGAGTACACCTGATGATAGTGATGGAATGGAAGAGGATGAGAATGTTTTTGAAGAAAGCAATAGTGACATGCTTCTTGGAACCTATTTGTAAAAGAATACGAAGAAAGTATAAATAATTTGTTTGTTTGGATGTTTTGTTTATTTTTAGTGCTTGTTTTGTTAATGGCTTTTTATGTCATTCTGTATAGGTGTTATCTGATTGTAATTCCAGTTTAAAATCAATGAAATCAGAAGTTTATTCTATATTGAGTATTTGATTGTGTCTAATTAAAAGTCAACTATGTTACGTATGAAGTTGAACAAGTGCTTGTTTTCTTTACTGTTTATCATTGCATTCATACATTTACACACATAGATTATACCTGTATTAATTCTTGCATTATAATGATTCTAAAATGCTTGATTTGAAAAGGATCTTGAAAGGTTTTGTAGGAACATTGCTTATGGATGAACAACTGGAGATTAATTCAAATGGAAAGCAACGAAATCGATTGCAACTGTGGATCAATCGATTACTGTTTAACAGGGGTTATAAAATCCATGATTTGGAATTCGTTTATTCTGACTATTGATTACTTACTATTGATTGTTTTATATTTGCTATGTCTTTGTGTTATAATTGATTGAAATGTTTGAGAAATTAAGTTGAGATTGTTGAATGATATTGTATCATTGATGTATTAATGTGTTTGCATCATTTATGAACTGATACAATACTATTATATGCTTATATATGCTTTAATATAATTTATGCATACTGCATTGTGCATATCAGTTTTGAATATAAAACATGCATAATGATAGGGGGAGCATTACATATTTTTTTTAGATATTTCACATGCCTATATTTAAGGGGGAGAATATATCATTAACATGTGATTATCTGTGACAGGGGGAGCATCTTTATTTGTTTGATTAACATGATTTATTGATGCATCTATGAAATAATTGATTATCTCAATATCAATACCTATTTGCATACCTTTTTTGAAAATACACAAAGGGGGAGAATGCTGGGAAAATGTTCTGATATTCATTTTGAGCTTTGAATAACATTTTGATTGCTCTGATATGTTCTGATATGAATTGATATGTTTTGTGCTCTGAATAAAAAATGAGAATATTTCATTTGCTTAGATACATTTTGATCATTTGCTGATCATTTGCTCTGATACATTTTGATATAATATGATTTGATTTGTACAACATGGTTGTTTATTAATCATGGTTCTGCATCATAAAAAAGGGGGAGATTGTTGAGATTGTTGATAGGAGAGCACTGGTTTAGCTGAACCTACAATCTCAGAGTTTCTGATTTTTCATGATGACAACACATAATTAATAACACATGTGTTTATGTGTTACATGTTCATTACTTTCATGATTATGAATATATGAGAACATGTTTGTGTTGTGTTGATCATTACAATTCACTATGGTACATGTGAGATTTAATCTGTGATTGCATGAAAATTGTTTTGGAAAAGAAAAACCATATGCACTTTAGTGGAACTTAAATTGTGTAGCAAAACAATAGTTTTAAGTTGACTACATTATGAAGTAAATTGATTAAAACTCGTGGCTTTGCACAAACTTTTTTCAAAGTGTGCTGTGAGAATTTTTGAAGAGAAAGTTTTTCAAAACTATGTTTTTAACTGTTACAAAGTCGACTATGTGCGCAAGTCATTCAACTAAGTCTGTTACAGTTTTGAAATTCTGTTAATGCTTGTATTAAATGTTACAACGACTATATTTTAAATATGTTGACTAAGCATTTATTTTGATTCGACTGCATTAATTGTACATTCAATTAACTGTATTGATTGCTGCTAACTGCTTTAACTGAATTGTCATATTCGACTACAATAGTAGCTCAATCGACTTAGGAGCGTCAGTTTTATGGAAAACTATATATAGACGCGAATTTGATTTCTGCAGGGACTTTTTGATTCTAATGATTTGATTGATTTCTTTCAGATTATTGATCTCTTGTAGAAAGTGTGAAAGCTCCAAGAATTCATCAAGAAGACCGTGGTGTTCATCTTTGATGATTGCTTGACGAGCAAGAATATGTGTGCTCTTACTGTCTGATCAACCTGCATTTGAGGTTTCTATTTCGTGATCAATTTCTATCAATCTTGTGAAGATTGGAGTTGCCCTGTTGTGACTACAGGAAGAGGACATGTTGCGTTCTGGACTTTGAGGGGTTTCTCAAAGGGTTGAAGACAGTAGGAGAAGGGACATCTTGTTGTTGGTCTTTTTGTGTTGTATGCCTATATTTTGATTAGAGAGTTAGAGAGGTGTTATATATTTTTGACATGGAGGTCTTTATAAAAGCCTTGTTGTAAAAACCTTGATCATTATAGTGCATTTGTTTTCTATGGTGGAATGACACTGGATGTAGGCTTGGACGAACTAGTATAAAAACCCAGTGTTTGATCTTTATATCCCTACTCTACTACATTCAGTCGACTTTATATTTTACTCATTCGACTATATTCCGCTGCACTACAAAGTCTTTTTTCTTGCGTTTCAAGAAATCTTTTAAAGGCATCTACTTTGCGAAAAAGATTTAAAGAAAACATTGTTTTTATGTTTCACCAATTCAACCCCCCCCCCCCCCCCCCCCCCCCCCCCCCCCCCCCCCCCTCCCCCCCTCTTGGTGTTGAAAATTAAGCCATTCTATTTTAACAATCTGTATTACTCTATTTCTGTCATATCATTTGAAAATTGGTTGGAACTATTTCAGTGATATATGCTTTGATATATCTCTATTATGTCGCTCTAATATTAAACTATGTGTTTGAAATATTTTAAAAATACTGCACAATGAAAGGGGGAGCTTCATTATCTGATACATAATTGTTCACAAGCAAAAAGGGGAGAAATTGAAATATTTGAATTACAAATTATTGATAGGGGGAACATCATTTTTGACATTATTGTGTAAATCTATTGATGTATCTCTATTTGATGCACTTTCTTTTTTCTTCAAATATACATTGGATACTTATTCCTTTTTTGCTAATGCCCAAAGGGGCAGAGATATTTGAATTTGGATAGTTGAATTTGGATGACATATATATGTGACTATGTGTCTGTGTATAACTATTTGAAAAATAACTTTTGATTGTGCGTTGTACATCATGGTTGTTTTATACATCATGGTTATGCATCATAAAAAAAGAGGGAGATTGTTGATAGGGGAAGCAATGTGTGAGTGCTAAACCCAATCCCTGTTGTGTTTGCTTTTGATGATGACAACACATTGATTGTAACAACACATAGATGTTGTCATGACACAACAGAAATGTGTATTTGTAATTGATACATATGTTGCTATGAAAATGTTTCTTGATGAATACATATGTTGATATGTTTTTTAGTCTGCATACTTCTGCGATCATAATTGTGCTTATATCTTTATATGCATACTGCATGTTTTTGTGTGTTTAAACCACAAGCACAAAGCAACTTTGTATGAAATAATCGATTACAATGATGTTGTAATCAATTAAGTTCATCAGATAGCTTATGTTTTAAATTGTGGCAAAACAACAAGTTTTAAATCGATTACATTAAGTGTAAAATCGATTAAAACTCGTATCTTTGCAAACATATTGTTGTAATGTGCTGTGATGAGTTTTTGAAGAGAAAAAGTTTTCAAAATTTGTTTATGTGAAGAGCTTAGCCGATTACACTGGTTATATAATCAATTAAGTCTGTTATAATTTGAAAACTATTTTCAAGCTTAGGCATATTTAAAATAACGGTCATATTTTGAAATATGTTTGACTAACATTTATTGCAAATTGATTACATTAATTGTGCATTCAATTGGAAATGTGTTAGTTGTAATTTTGTTACATCTGCTACTAATGTAATCGATTACATTACTAACGTAATCGTTTTTTTTTGCGTCTGTCATGAGGAAAACTATAAATTGACACATTACACATAACTCTGTAACGAATTGATCATTTTAAACTTTCATATCTGATATCTTTGATTTGAGAAAAGTGTTACAAGTGTTGAGACACTCCAAAAAACAAGATTCATAGAGTCTGATATTTGATCAACTACTGCACGAGTGAGGTGTATTCTTATCTGATCAGACTTTGTTTTCTGCAATCTCGGATTGTGTTGTTTCCCTATGCGTGTGGTCAGGAAGAAGAGTGAGGAGCTCTTCGTACTTTGAGAGGTGTTCTCAAAGGGTTCTATAGTGAAGACATGTGGTTCTTTGTGCAGGTGTTGTCTTTCTATATTTGATTGTTGAGTGGGATAGGTGTTTACATTTGAGAGAGTCTATGTAAAACTTTGGACTAAAACTCAAATCATTATAGTGAAAGATCCTTCAATCTAAGGTTGATTGGAAGGAAAACTAGATGTAGGCATTGAGATTGAACCAGTATAAATTCTCTTTTTGTATTTCTATCCTTATTTCTTTTACTTTCATTGCATACGTGTATTACTTAGATTACAAGATAGGTTAAAGATCATTCTAAGTTTGCGAAAAGATTTAAAAAGAATTTGTTTTTATTGTTTACCAATTCACACCCCCCTCCTTGGTGTTGAGAAACAAAACACTTCATTTCTAACAGTATCGTTTAGGCAAGTAAACACTTCTTTTGATTTTTGTCTCTTCTTTAGACAAATAGGGTTTAGCTTGTTTATGTTTTAGGCTTTTAATCTTTTTAGAGTGTTTTGTCGAGGTCACTATTTTGACATTGTTTTGTTTTCGAGAGCTAAACTGAATGCCCTTTAGGTATCATAAGATTTAAGTGTTTAACTCTCTTATATGCTTTAGGCATGATAATGTTTAGCCCTACGTCTAGGTGTTTTGACCAAGTTGTTTTTCTAGTGCCTAAAATCCTAAGTGTTTTTCTAAGGTTTTCTGTGTTAAGGGTTTTTGGTTCAGTGTCTTGTGTTTTCATCCTAGGTTGTTTTCCTGTTTCCTAGAGTCTGGAGTTGTTTGTGTTGGCGATTCTAGTTCTAAGTCTTGTGTTTTCATCTTAAGTTCCTTAGTCTAGTTTTTCTATGTTCGACTTTTCCTAGACGGACAACTACATCTTTTCTTGGTGATTTTGTGATTTTCTTTAGACCTTCATGGCTCATGGTTTTCTAGCCTTGTGTTTTCTATCCTAATCTAGGGTTTTCTGTTCTGGCATTTTTTCTTTGGTGTTTCTCTATTTTACCCTAGTGATTGATGTCTGTTTTCTATCTTAAGGTTGGTCTTCTAACTTAGGGCTTTGTATCCTAGTGTTTGGTGTCTGTTTTCTATCTTAAGGTTGGTCTTCTAACTTAAGGCTTTCTATCCTAGTGTTTGGTATTTGTTTTCTTAGTTTTCTAACTTAACTTGAGGTTTTCTGACCTAATAGTTTCTCTTAGTGTTTTTCTAGTTTAGAGTTAGTTCACAAAGACTTCTACATTTTATATTATTTAGTTAAATTTCAAAATCAAGGTTTCTATTTGACGAGTTTGTCTTGTAACGACTTTGTCGTATCTATCATACTATATCCATACATCGTCTCAAGCAAAAAATTTCTAAGAAAGAAAATCCTTAACAATATCTCAAATTCCTTTATATTGTCATACTATATTCATACATGGTTTGAAGCAAAAAAAAATTCTAAGAGAGAAAATCCTTAAAATATCTCAAATTCCTTTATATTGTTTTTATCCTCTCTTTGAGAGTTATGAATTTGTATTTGCTCATAACACTAATTGTATTGTACATTCTGAAGAGAATTAAAACACTTGGTGTATAGCTTAATTGAATTAAACAGTCTAGACAATTGTCTAGGGTTGAGACCAGAAGTGGTTAGTTGACTAGGTGAACCAATAGTGTTGAGAATACTCATTGTGTATCGGGAGAAGTAAAACTTGTGTAATCTTTTGAACATTAGTGTAAGCCCCCTAAGAGTTCTTAAGAGCGAACTAGACGTAGCTCAAGTTGAGTGAATCATTATAAAATATATACTTTATTGTTGTGGTCTTGAAACATTTTTCATTTACGCACTTCATAAAAATCAACATCTAAACATCTTATTTAAATAATATATCTTTTACAATCCATTAGACGATGATTTGCGAAATAACTTTAAAAACAATACTAGGAGGTCAAATGTTTTCCTAGGATTTTAAGTCATTATCTATTGTTTGGGTTTTGCCACAATTTTGATTTTGATTTTAAAAAGGAAAATTGTTTATTTCAATTTTAATATATGTTGCAGATATATTAAATATTAGTAAAAAATTATATTAAATTAAATGGTGATTTGTTTAATATTGTTTGATATATTTTTTTTATAAGATATACAGAACAGTCATTAAGAGAATAGTCTTGCATAAATTAAAAGACGAGGTTAAGATAATTTAAATGTATTTTTCTCCTTTTATTCTCTAAGAAATCTTTTAAACATAAAATCTTAATGGAACTTAAAGTTTCAAAACAAAAATACCTTCCACGTGAGAATGACAGGGAAATTCTAAAGCAAAAATTAATCTTCATGTGGATAAAAATTCGATAAGAATTATATAAAATAATACAAAACTATAAATAAATAAAATTTTATTACAAAGCATCTATTAGTTTTACAAACTTTAAGTGAAATAGGTTGATAATTTAAAAAATATTATCAAAATTTATAAAAAAAAAATTCAATTAAAAAATATTTCAAATGTTTTTTTAATTTCTTTCACTAAATTATAATGAAATCTTTTTGGTATATACTTATAAAGATTATAATACATCACTTGAATGAAATCATACATAAAAAACAAATTTATAATAATTCAAATTTAGATATAAATATTTTGATCTTCAATATGTTAAATGGTTACAAATGAGATTCATGATAACGATAATAATTTAAAAAATAAAATAAAAATTATAGTGAAAAAATTACACTTATAAGAATTAGTTAAAAAATAAAAATAATTATATAAAGGATTGTCAAAACGTTACTCTATCAAATAAAAATAAATAAAAACTAAAAATATTAAAAAAATATCAAGTGTCCTCTAGAAAAATTCTTATACACCTTTGAACAAAATCTCACAAAGAAAAAAAATGTATAATTAAGGTAGGATAAGATAAAAAGTGTCTTTTGAGATATCAAAAAACCTTTAAATATCGAACAAGTTAAACCATTTACAAATAATAAAAATTATTTTAGTAAAGCAAAGGTTTTTCAAACAAAAGAAGAATTAAAGTGTAATTTTTTACCTAGTGAATAAAGGATTTGTACGATTGAACACTTAAATTTAAGCCTCAAATATTCTCGTGTAAAAAAAATTAAAAATATTAAAAAAGAATAAAAATAATCAAATATGCTACCTAAATATTATTTAATTTACTTAAATTGATAAGAAAGCATTTGGTATAATTACATGAAAATATGTAATCAAGATTATCACAAGAGAGAAAGTAATTGTTATATAAGATTCATACAGTATTTTCATAACTATAATAGAAATTTATATAATAAATTTACAAGTGTAGGGTTTTTTTAAAAAAATCATTATATTTATTATTATTCACATTGTGTTCAAGCCATGTCAAAATAATATTAGAAACAAAAGAATGTCTTTAAAATTAGACACTTCACTAATACGTGTGGTAAGTATGTGAGTGTTCAACTTTCTTTTCACGAAATTGTTTATCTTCTTCTCTAACAATAAATTTTTAGTGTATATCACACTTTCTCAATAATTTTATCTTTATATTTAATATTATTGTAACTTTTAAAACATTACACAATTTTTAAAGATGATGGATGAATATTACCGTCAAATACATTAAACAAGTCAATATAAAAATAGAATATATTATTACTATAACAAACATTTCCAGAAGACTAGTAAGTTAAAAATTATAAAAAAGTATTCAAACTTAATGTTTTATTTCAAGATGATAATATTGATATATAAAATAGCAGCAAAAATAAAAACTTATTAGAAAAAATGGTTTGTGTGTACCCTTAACAGGCTATAGTTGAGGAAATAGGTTTAAACGAGAATTGAGTATCCCAAGCATAATTGAACATCGTTGCACCACTAAAGAGAGGTTGACCGTCACTAACAAGGCAAACATCACCTGAGACTTTCAGAAATGAAGCTTCAACTGCTTCAATAGTTTGAAATCCATTGCAATTCAATTTCACATTCTTTTGAACACATGCACACCGATTGGTGATAGTCACTGTCCATTCTGTCTTTCCATGTACTTTTCGTCCGGTTGGAGATTGGTTTATAACGATATCACTCAAAGAGCATTGGCTATAACCTAAAATTATCATACATAATACAAATCATTAACAATATTTTATAAGAAAAATTATTTCTTTCATGAAGAAAATCTTACCTTGAGATACAAGGACAAATAAGAGAAATGAAACAAAAATCTTTTCCATTTCTTATAAAACAAATACAAGTTTCAATTCTTCAATTTTGTTTAGAGAAAGAATATACATGTATTATTTATAGACCTATTTCAATGTACCATTAAGTTTTTTGAAATCAGAATTGAATAGTTATAAATTATAAAAATAATGTAAATTAGGAAAATAAAGATATAGTTTTAATTATACACGTAATTATGTAAATAAATACAGTAGGAACAAAAATAAAAAAATATTACAAAATAATAGTTGACTATTCATGCTTATATTTATTATATCATTATGATAATGTTCTTTCTCATTTCAAAACAAATCTTATAAAGGTAATGCATCAATAAATTCCATAATAGACACGTGTAATAATTATTTTTTCTCCTTATATAATACGACAATATTTAAGTAATTCACAGAAATTTAAAAATTGAATTGATATAGTTATCATTTTCTAATTTTAATAATTTTATCATTTTTCTAAAATTGTCTTTAAAATCAATGGGACTAAAAGTGTTAAATTAAGATGACTTATTATTGCTTAGAATAAAATAACAATATATTTTCTATGTGTAAGACCCAGGAAAAATAATTATCTTAATAGTAACAATTTTATTATTAGTAGTAATAAATTTCTTTGTGAATGGAAAATATAATAAGTTTATAAAATGTGGAAAGTTAAATAAAAAATTTTGGTAGCTTAATTGTTAGAAAATTTTGGTGATGGGTTCAAACTCTTTTCTACCTTTTTGTAAAAAAAAAGTAAAATAAAATTTAAAATATTGATAAAGGAGAAAGCATTCATATTTTAAGGCATAATTGAGGAATCCATTATGTAAGTGAAAATTAAGAAATTAATATAAAAAATAATAATAATATTAAAAAAAATTGATGAATAGTAAAATTTTTGAACTATAAATAGTCATGAAGGAGGAGGCTATTTTGCACAAAGAGAGGAAGAATCAAGTGAGAAACCTTGAGAAATAGAGAAGAAAGAGTTAGGAAGAAATTTTTAGTTGCAAGAAGAATAGAGCCTCTGGAGGGTTTTCGGGAAAAACAAATTCGAAGCAAGAGAAGTCTGGAATAGAGGTAGGGGAGCTAACCTTTCTATGTTTTTATATTATGATTTAGTATTGTTTTATTATTATTCATGTATTGAAATTCTGTGTGAATACTGTTAATGCTTATTGTATATCTGTCTATGTTGAATTTCGGTGTTAATATTATATGCTGGTGTTTCGAATCTGTAAATAAGAAATTTGTTAAAAACTAGTTGAGGAACACTTTGGCTAAGGAAAGACTTGGTACTTAAGTTGTCTATTGTGACGCACCTCTCTTTCTTGAAAGTTTACTCGACAAGTTTTTAACTTAAATCCTATTGAAGAGATTATGTACTATTAAATTATTGTGCAATATATCTGATGAATTCATGTTATTGTGGTAGATATGGAATTATGAATTATAATTGTGATAGTAGGATAGAGGAATCTTAAAAACCAGAGTTGGTACATCCTTGATCATAGAGCAGCCCTGGTCCAATCCAGGAAGTTGTGACTAGTCATATGTACTAGCGTTTATGGTGAGTTTGATTCGTCAAACATTTGATTCTTCTCCGGTGACCATTTATGATGATATTTTAGAATTGTTAATTTATTTTGTGATATATTCAGTTTGTATGATTTCCGGATTGATTGGATTTTATTGGATTTGAATTTATGCATCTGAACATGGTTGTGAACTATAATGATGTGATTTATGTGGGAAGTATGTGAATGTATGAGATATGTTGGATTCACTGTGATAATATGATGGTATCCGGTTATTCATGTCTTGGGTTAAGTTTCAAAGTGACAATATGGTTCATGGACGTAATTCCATGATCCTCAAGGAGAGCATACATGGTGGTGCCCTAGTAGTGTTTAGAATGAAAGTAGGAGCTCAGTCTTGGGGGTCATCCTGAAACTCCAATGGTCTTTCTTCTCACGTAGAGAGGATTGAACCATGTGGTGAGGAGTAGCAGGAGGTCCTAGTCTTGGGTGCTTCCAGTATGGCCCAGGGTGAGTGATAACGGACTAACCTCGTGAGTGTGGTAGGGTGGGGGAGCCCAAGTTTCATAAGCCACCACGAGTGCAAGATCCGTCATAACTCGACTATCATTCTAGTCCAGACGAGTCGGTTTATAAAGTAACAAGTCCTATGATGTAATTTTACCATGTTTGAGTGACTTTTGTATGTCGTGTGAGGTTGTATAACATGTTTTTTATATCTAGCTCACCCTACTTGTTTGTGTTTGGGTATGTGCGATGATCGTATAATTCGTTATACGGGAGCAGATGAAGGAATATCGTCTGACTCAGTGTCAAGGAAGGGAAAGATAGAAGAATAAAGTAGAAGAACTCAAGTTATAATTAGGATTTTTCAAATATGAGTTTACAACATGTATAGACATATATCAACTATAAATTTTTTACCGTAAATGTAATATTACAATATATAAACTATAAAATTTCAAGTGTGAGATTTTGGGATGTTATACTATGCATATCTTCATTATATCATTAATTATATGATAACATTCCTATTGATTTCAAAATAAACCTTATAAAGGTAATGCATAATAAATTTCACAAACTTTCCCAAAGACATGTATAATAATTAATTTCAAATAAAATTCCTCCTGAATAATTAATTTTGTGACATTATGTAATAATACATTAGTTAGGTAATTCACAAGAATTTAATTAATTTAGTTATTATTTTAAGTTTTTTTAAAAAATTATTATTTTCCTAAAATTATCTTAGAGTCATGGGGACTAGTCATATAAAATATTAAATTAAGATGAATTATTATTTCTTAGAATAAAATAAAAATATATTTTCTGATAATATTCTTATTAATTTAAAATAAATGTTATAAAGGTAAAGCATCAATAAATTCCATATTCTTCCCTAAAATCATGTGTAATAATAAATTTCAAATCAAGTTCATCGCTTAATAACTAGCCGTGTCCTTATACAATAATAAACTATTTAAGCAATATAAAAAAAGTAATTAGATTAGCTATTATTTTAAAATTTGGTAATAATTGTATTACTTTTTAAAATTGTAGTTAAAATCAGTGGAACTAATCATAAAATATTAAAATTTTATAACTTTTATTGGTAAGAATAGAATAATAATATATTTGTTACTTAGATACAGAATGATCGTATAAATTCGTATCATCACTTCGTCATTACTCTAAACAATTGTGACTTTTAGTCACTGTATTCTTTTATAATTATAGTAAATTCTTCATTTTTAATTTAGTATTGTCTTAATATTATTGATTCGTATAGTTGACACAATTGATTAAAATTAAAGAATAGATAGGGTTATGTAACCCAAGTTATCTTCTAATAATTAAATAAAAAACTTTATTAGACAATACTTATAAGAATACGCAGATAATGTTAGAAGCATACAAAACAGTAAAAGAGGTTTTAGATAACATAATATAAAATATTAAAAGGTATATGAAAAAATAGATTGATTGTCCAACTCTTCCTTTCATTGGTTATCTATTATCATCGTCCATTCATTTTATAAATATATACTTTGAATTAACTAAATTACTTTCTCATTCTAAGTGTTTATGTTAGAGATTATAATTATACTTACGCAATCCAAACATCTATGATTTAAGTTTTAATCTATTCTTTTTCCTTTTAATTAAGTTAATTAATATACAAGTGAATTAACTTAAAAGATTCATCTAGTTCTCTCTTGTCCCAAGCATATACAAATGAGAATCTATTACAAGTACAAAATATGATTTCTAACTCGCCTATTAGATTTAGGTTTCAATGAAAACAAAGTATAAAAATTTGTGGAAAAATTTTTGTAATTTTTTGCGAACATATATTGATTAGAGAAAAACTAAGGTCACATTCTCCTTTTGGCTTCGGTTAATAAACAACTAAAGCTTGAAGGTGGGTCACACAAGCACAAATTGAAAATTTTCAACTTAGTGCCCAACAACCAAACTCTATGCATGAAGCACTTCGAAAATGTAGAACACTATTCCATTCAGCTTCATAGGACGTGAATAATAGAGGGCTCTCATTAGGTTTTGCTTTAATTTTCGTTTTTCTATTTTAATATGCTAAACTCATTTTCCAATATTAATTATAATTTCGTTTCATTGTTCTTATATTTGCATTTGAGTTTTTAGTCTTCGATTAGTAGGTTAATTTGTGTTAGATTAGGGTGAGAGGAGTAGATAATTATTGGTAATCAAGGATTGGAAGCATTGTAGTCGAGCTAATAACCAATATGTCCTTATTTAGTGTTTGAATTTGTGTCTTTAATTCATGTCTTTATTCGTAAATTTGCTCACACAAATTCCCCACACTACGTGTTTGATCCATTGACTGAACCACATTTGGTCCTTGAGAGACGACCTAGGAGTCACTCCCTAGTATACTACATTTCTAATTGCACATTAATTTGATTCGAGTACGACCTCGATCAAATTTGGCGCCGTTTTCGGGGACCAACGGTTTTGTTTTAGGTTTGTGTGCTAGTGTATGTTGTGTTTTGTTTAGTGTGTGTCCTGTTTGTGTGTTTTTAGTTTGTGCATTTTGTTTTGTGGTTTTTGTGTCAAAATTAGGAGAATTGGAGCTATTTGGCATGTTCAACCACTATAAAATATTGAAAACCACCTTCAAAACCACCATGAATAGTGCCATGAATAGTAACCGATTTTCCTAATTAATTGGCGATTTTTGTTTTGGTATATAGTGGTGTTATTTTTCTTTGAATTTTTTTTACTTCTTTTGGTCTTTATTTTGTTAGAAAAATCACAGAATCACTTATGGTAGTCCAAATTCTTAGTTACAAAAAATTTTGAAAACAGGATTGGTCAAAACTTCAAACTAAAATAACTTTTGATCCTTTTATCAAAATTGGACATATCATGTATGAATTTTGTGAAGAAAAAAAGATAGAGTGATCCCTCGTATCTCCAAAAAGAGGTCGTTTTATGATTCTTTTTTATCTTTGAAGTTTTATTTCCTTATTTCTCCATAGGTTCTTTTATTGGTAAAAATAGTCATCCTTTTAATTTTTCTTTGAACATTTTGGTGCTATCTTTTCATGATTTTAGGGTATTGGTCACAAAATTTCATCTCATTTGGATAAGGTTTGCATATACTTTCAGTTGTAACCCCTTATGTTTGCTTGTGTTGTTGACTTTTCATGATATGCATTGACTTAGTGCATGACTAAGGGCAATCATGGACCATTACCACCCTTTGATCCTAAAATTGATAGAAATTTTCATAGATTAGTTAGGAATTTTAGAAATTTGTCTTTAGAGTCGATACCATTTGAGTTCGTACCATTATAGTCTGAGTATTCTACTTCTGCTTCTATGTCTACCATTCCTTACTTTATGCATTCTACATCTGCATCTACATCTGATTCTGACTTTGACCCTGTTGTTTTCTATACTGACAATAATATGGCTCAACCTTCACCTCACGAGAGACTCTTAGGGACATGGTTGTACCTTATTTCACTTATGAAAGTTTGTGCATCCAGTATCCTGATGAGGATGTTCCATATGATCTCAAAACTGGAATAATCCACTTATTGACAAAGTTTCATGGTCTTAAAGACTGAAGCCTTTCCTCAGTAACCCTTCCTTGCTGGATGTAGTCGTGAAGGAGAGGTCTTTGCTTGACCCAACTTCTCTTTCCCCCTGACTCAGGGAGTTTTCTTTCCCCTTCTCCACTTTTATTTCACTTTGTCCATGATCTTTCAATTATACTGATTGCTCTGATCTTATGTTTGTGACATTCTCGGGATACTGTGTAGTTTAAGTGTGGTCTATTGGGGAAGATTTTTCTTTGTTTAGTTTTTTTTCTTTTCTAGGTTGTTTTTTTGTTATTTTAAGCTTGTGTTTGTGGTCTATTGGGGAAGATTTTTCTTTGTTTAGTTTTTTTTCTTTTCTAGGTTGTTTTTTTGTTATTTTAAGCTTGTGTTTGTGTACAGTTTTGCATGTTTCTCTTTATTTTTGGATTTTGTTTAGGTTGTAGGTTCTTCCTTCACTTCATTTATACTGATTGATTTGAAAATCTTGGTTTTCTTTGCTTGGAAAGATGATTATGATGCTTGAAAGGTTGATTTGATTGTGAAAAAAATACCTTGTGTGAGGATTTGAGCCTTTTGATGTTCTTTCATGTGTGTTATATCTCTTGATTGTTTGCACATATGTCTTGGCTTGACTCTTTTTGATGATTTTTTATTGATATGCTTGTTTGGAAGTGATAAAGGCAATTTTGTTCTTGAGCCTCTCTAGCCAAGTAAGCCTACCTTGGTTTAATCCTTTGATAACCCCTTTGAGCCTATGTTTTTCCCCTTTCCTTTGTTTTGAAGCTCATACATTAGCCTTAAGTGAAAAACCATGATCACCTTAACATTAGGGAATTTTGGAGCTTTGGAATTATTTTGGGAACAAGTGTGGTCTTCATGGGATTCTTATGAATTGGCTAGTTGGTTTTCTTGGTTCCTCTTCTTGTTTGTTTTGTAAATATGTTATGTACCTTGTCTCTTACAATTTGTGTTCTAAAAAAAAGAGAAAAAGAAAAAGAGACAACGCAAGAAAAGAAAAAGAAAAAACAATTGAATGGAGTCAAGAAGAGGATTGAATTAGAGGTTTTGGGTGTGCTTTTATTGTATTTTCACTTGTTCCCCATTGTTCCTCCATTCCTTTTGGTTTGTAGCTTATGATCTATATCCTGTCCTCCCTTGTCCTTGGCCCCATTACAACCCATAAAAGACTTTTGATTTGAACATGCATATGTTTTGAGTGTTGATATTAAAGGCTTGCAAAGTCTATTTGTCACTTGCTTTCTTGAGTGCATTGAGTTGAAATGTTTACCTTAGACACTTGAGAGATACAGAAATAGTGCATCTTGTGAGGTTCTGGTACTTCTCATTCACCTCTTGAGCTCATTGATTATTTTGCCATGTCTTGAATTGCTTGGATGATTTCCATTAGTATCTAGTTTCTCTGATTCTTTTTTTGTTGGATATTGTCTACTCCTTTTCTTTTTCCAAGATTCATTGAGGATTTTGTAAATTTGCTTGTTTACTTTTGTGTCTTTCTTGTTTTTATGTCCTAAGGTTGTGTCACTCTTTTGATGTCTTCTGAGTTGTTCCTTGATCTATGTCTTGATTTTTCTCATGAGTGCAAAAGACTAAGTGTGATTTATTTTGATGAGTCGTTATTTTGTCTTATTCACTTAATTTTTTGCACCGAATTGAATTAGTGAATTGTGCTTAATTATCCATTATTTCCTTAGTTTCGTTATTTGGGCTTAATTTGACCCGTAATTCTTATTTTAATTAATTTGAATTATCTAAGCTTAATTATTCTTGTTATTATTTTTAGGGACAATTTTAGGATTATATTTTGGGACTTTAAGAAGGCTGCCATCTCAACAACCATTTTCCAACTCAGCATTTTATTTTTATTTAGTTTTAATTTCGTTTTTATTTGGTTTTGAGCTTTTGGGTCAAAATTTTGACATTGGGCCAAATTTTGGTCAATTTGGAAGAAGTCCATTTTAGGGGTTGACTTACTATCCCTAGGATTGAGTGCTCAATAGCCTCTCTTCATTCATGAAGCACTTGAAACACATAGAACACTATTCCATTGAGCTTCATGTGACGTGAACGGTAAAGGACTCTCATTTGGTATTGCTTTAATTTTTCGTTTTTCTATTTCTCTGTGCTGAACTCATTTTCCAGTATTAATTATAATTTCGTTTCAATTTTCTGGTTTCTACACTTGCGCTTTTGGTTTTACTTTAGTATTCAAATTTTGTTTCTGCATGTTCCAATTTCGTTTCTACATTGAGAATTTTGTTTCTAGGTTGATTTCCGTTTTTTGTGTTCATTTCATTTTCTAGGTTCATCTCGATTATCCAATTCGCATTGTCTCTGCTCTAATGTTGTCAATTTCGTTTTGCACTTCGTTTTAATGGTAGCTTGAATTCTGCTGGGTTGGTGATTAATGAGACTACAACGTTTTCATGAGATATTTGTGTTGTTATCATGATTCTCATATTTATCCTTACATCGTATAATATGTTTTGCACTTGTAGTTAGGTACTAATTTGTGTTTAATCTTCGCTTAGTTGATTAAACCATAGTTGCTTAATCTGTGGTAGGGCAGAATTGATTAAATGTGTGCCTAATGAAAACTGTTTTAGTCTTCGTTTAGTAGGTTAATTTTTGTTGGATTAGGGTGAGAGGAGCAAATAATTATTTGTGATCAGGGATTGGAAGCATTGTAGTCGAGCTAATAACCAACCTATCCTTAATCAGTGTTTTAATTCATGTCTTTATTCATAAATCTGGTCACACAAATTCTCCCTCCCTCTACGTGTTTGAGCCTTTGACTGAACCACATTTGGTCCTTGAGAGACGACCTAGGAGTCACTCCCTTGTATACTGCATTTCTAATTGCACATTAATTTGATTCGAGTACAACCCCGAGTAGTTTTGTATGATTAGGTGTTTTGTCTTGTAACTTGGAAAGTTGTTTTGTATCTATTTGTTTGCGTAAAGTAGTTGAAGAGTGTAGGTTTACGTAGTTCTACTTTTTCACCTGTGTGAAGTAGTAGAAATGGACAACCTCTTCGATTGTGTGAAGCAATAAATGAGAAGAGTTCGAGTATTGCACATTTCGCCTTTGTGAAGTAGTAGAAAGGGGATTTCCCCTCGGCTATGTGAAGCAGTGGGGAAGGAAAGTATTTTGACTTGAACCACCTAACCTTACTATATATAATTGTGTGATGATAGCATATGAGAGAAGAATGGGCGAGTTAACTTTACAAAGTAATAACAATAATACTACAAAGACAATCAGTGGAAATAAATTAAATAAATTTATATTATTCGTATAAATAGTATTGGTGAGTGTTATGATATTATATGTTTATTCTATGTTGTTCTGGTTAGCTCACCCTACTTGTTTGTATTTGTGTTTGTTTTTGTGCGATGATTATAGAATTCGTAATGTTATATGGGAGCAAATGTTATTAAAGATGAAGCAGGAGCCGTTTAGAGCGAGGATCGTGTCGGGAATTTTAAAGTTATATTAATATATTAATGGTTATTTTGTATTGTATTTAAAACAAACTTTTAGTATATTTCAATATGAATTTATTGTTGCATGGTTTTATTTGAGCTAACTTAGTAATGATAGAAAAAATAAATGTCTTTATCAATGAATATTTAAATTTTTTTTTTCAGTGGCACTTTGAGAAGGGGTGTTACAAAGAACATTTTGGGAATGTTTCCCTTGAAGCCTTCTACTCTGTCACATCGTACAAGCTATGTTTTGATAAAGGCTATGACAAAGCATTGTACCTCTGTAAGGTAGACTTGAGTCTGACTTCTCAACAAAAGGCTACATGTTCTACATGAAGTCAATCTTTTTTTTAATGGTTATCTCCCAAAAAAAGAAATAAATAGACAAAAGCTTGAAGAAAAAGAAGGATAATATAAAGAACTTGTGAACGATTAAATAAGCGTACTGTACTCATACATCATCTAAAGCAAAATATTTTCTAAGAGAGAAAATCCTTAACAATATCTCAAGTTCCTTTGTATTGTTCCTATCGTCTCTTTTAGAATTATCAATTTGTATTTTCTCATAACACTGATTGTATTTTAAGAGACGTTAAATTGGCGTCGAATTTTTTAAATTCGACGTCAAATTAACGTCAAATTTTGTAAATATATGACTGATGCGGCTGTCGCGGCCCATCAAATTTGATGTGCATTAAAGAATGCAGTACAATGCTAGGAAGTGACTCCTAGGTCGTTTCTCAAGCACCAAATTGTGGTTCGAGTCTTAAGCCAAACACGAAGTGGAGGGGTTTGATAGTGTTTTTGTGATTCAAATTTTTGTGAAAGAATTTTTTTTGTGAAAGAATTTTTTTTGTGAATGCAAATGACGAAATTAAAAATGAAAATGAAACACAACTGAATACAATTGAAGGCATTAAAATGCATGAACAAAGCATTAAACTGAACACTGCAACAGATAATTATCCAAACACAATTCAAGCTATGAAAATGTAATGCTTAAACTAAAACATTAAATGCACAATGCAGTAAAAGTAAATGCTCAAGGCAAGGTGTGTGTGACAAATTAAAAAGCAAGTAAGCTTGTAGTTGGACGTGGCAGCCATGCCCTTCCTCTAAATTAAATCACTTAAATTAAATGTATCACCTTACCTTTCCTCACCCAAAACATAACAGCATCTCTTTAAAAGAAATTGAAATTTTAAAAGCTTCTAAAAGAAAATCCTCTTTAGCAGTGACATGTTAAGCTTCCATGGGTTTCATTCTAAGAAAAATAGAAATGGGAACCATTTCCCTCTTCCAGCAGCGTGCCTTTCCAACATCCATTACCATTTTATTAACACTTGCAATTGAAATATTACTTCTCCACATAAGCAACGTGCACACCCTTGCAATTAAACATATAATGTAAAATATTCTAAAGCAAAAGAAATAAGAAAATATAAACTTTCTCTACCATTTCTCGTGACCCATGTGCTCTCCTCAAGCCAAAAGTAAATTGGAATTGCTTCTACAATGGACACCACCCGTTGCTGTTGGACCGTGAAGCTGGAGCGTGCTGGACGATGATGCTGTGCTGCCTCCCTTTTGAATCACCGTGCAGCACCTCACCAAAGCTGCTCCTGCTGGACCAAGGCCGTGACACTCCCTCCAAGCTCCTCTTGGACGTGTGCTGTCTTCTTCAAGGCTGCTGGACGCTTCTCCACCACATGCTAATTGAAATCAGCAGTGTGCTTCCTCTCCATCCAGCCGTGGCAGCAGCTCTCCAATAACGAAACACCTCTCCCAAAGAAGTCCAACGTGTGCACGTTATTCCAGCCATGGCACCACTTCTTCTTGCTAGCCGTGACACCACCATTCAGCTCATAGAATCAAATTGCTTTTTCTTGAAAGAAAAAGAATGAAAATACCGTGTGCTCCCCTTCCATGTGCGTGGCCTCCCTTCAACAAGTGGTGGTCCCCCTTTTTCTATTGTGGTGTCTGCTACTTTCTAAAAGAGAAAGAAGATTCCCCTTTGTGTGGCTGGCTGCCTTAGGCCGTGTGGTGTGTTGGTTGCAAACCAATAATTGTGCTTTAAAATTCAAGATATGAATGACTTGCTTCCCCCTTTCACGTCCAAACCCACTTTTACGTTCAAACCCATGTGCTTATTTGGATGTTGCCAAATTCCTTTTACCGTGCACTTCCTTCTATTTTTTAGCCAATCCAAACAGCATATTTAAGCTCAAGTCTCCACGGATTAACACATCTTTTTTTCCTATTCAACATAAAATAAATCAATGCAGCGTAGCTTCTTCCAATTAAATAACACACAGTGTGCAAATGAATATTCTTCCAAATGTCCCAGATTGTATTTCCAAAATTTTCCTTGCAATCAATAATTAAAATAATAAGCTCAGATAATTCAAATTAATTAAAATAAGAATTTCTGGTCAAATTAAGCACAATTAGCAAAAATGGGAAAATACTGGACATTCAAGCACAATTCTCTGATTAAATCCGCTACAATAAGCTAAGTGAAGTCAATAAAATATTGACTCATCAACGACGTTAACTTAACGTCGAATTTTGTTAATATACGACGTTAATAATTTTTTTTGTTTTTTTAATTAATTGTGATCTTTTTTTACAACTCTACGAGACCTCAAAAGAAGAAAAACAACAAATTTCAGTTTTTTGTATTTAAAAAAAGCAAGAACTATGAACGTAGTATCAATAACAAACAACAATAACCAACAACAAACAAGTTCAACTAAACAACAACAAACAAGTTCAACAAAAAAAAACAAAAACAAGGTCAACAAATAAGTTCTTCAAAACGAAAACGAAAACTAACCTTCAAAAGGTGGTTTGTCGGAATAAAGTGTCGTCACCGATGACAGAGAAAGCAGGATGCGCTTATGAATAACAAAAGCACGAAAATAATCGGTCAAAACAAATGAAAATCATAAATAAAATGCATTTGTATCAAATGAAAGAAAGATTACATGTGATGGTCGTCAAACTTCGTTTGAGAAAAGTTTGAGAAGATAAGAGGGTCTCGCGCGCTAAGATAAAATGAATGAATTTTCAATCTCCCGCTCAAATTTTTATTGAATTCACAAACCTTTTGACGTCTAACGCTGGGGCATTCGACGTTTTGTATCATTTTACATCAAATTACAATTCTAAACGATGTTTAATAATTGCATTTATTTACAAAAATGTCACCGGTCATTTTTAAGGGTTGCTATTCAATGGTTAGACGTTAAACGTGTGACATTATACGCTGTTTTTATACTAGTGATAGTCTAGATAATTGTCTAGGGTTGAGCGCAGAAGTGGTTAGAATACTTGTATGTTAAACTCAGACTAGTCATGTTGATTAGGTGAACCAAGACTAGTGAGAATACTTGTTGTATACCTAGAGAGATAAAACTCCTGTAGTATTTTTGAACAAATAGTGGAATCCCCTGACACCCACAACTGACACTCCGAACTCACTTGTAATAATCTATTTTGGAGGTTAACTAAAAGGTGCTGGAATCATAGAAAGTCGGTTTGGGTACGGGTTAGAATTTCGATCAGATGCAAAAGTCAACACCTCAATCAATCACAATTCAACATTCAATGAACTCCTAACTCAAATAAGTGAAATTTTCTAGTGTGGAGACAAAAAAGTTGTCACGTATATTGATTATTGTCGTCCATTAAAGGTACCTAACAACCACCTCATTCATGATACAACTTTCATTAAATGTGATAGTGACATTGCACAAATGATTGGACGTTGGCAAAAGGCACAAACTATTGACAAATCTGTTAAACGTCCAAACACGTCTCAGTACATTGAACTCTTCGTCCAAACAATAAATATTTGTCCTCCAACTAACGCTGAGCTCTACGAGGATCTCAAAGATTGGACTTACAAAGACGAACACGGACAAACAAGAAAAAGATTCATATTTCTAGTGTCATAATAATTTGTATTATTTAACACTCTTTATATTGTTTTAAATTGTTTACAACTCTTTAAGACTACAACTTGGATGACTTTAATAATAATATGTTATGTTTTGTAATAGTTTTTAAATTCGTAATGAAGTTCCCCTTTAATATATTTCTAATTAGTGCTATCATTTCATTTCTTTTTTATTTTTATATATGTAAATACTAAATATCAATATAAATTTATATCCTTACTTTAATATTTTTATACAAAGATTTTAATTTGTATTCTACATCATGCAAAAAATAAAAAATACATACATAAAATATATTATACAATGAATTAAACTAAAACTAAAATAACAAACAAATGTATTTTTAAACCAAAAGGTCCTGATAATCGATTACCGAAACCTTGTAATCGATTACCAGGGCCACTAGTAATTGATTACAGAAACCCTACCCTATAAATTTAACTTTTTCTCTCTCGTCACGAACACCCACTCTTTCCCCTTCGATCTACAGCGCCTCTCCACCATTACAGCACCTCCCAAACCTCAAAAATCACACATTCTTCTACTCTTTTCACTTTTAAGCAACATTTTCCCACTCTCCTTTCAATTCTCTTCAATTTCCACCGATTGCAATCTCAAATGGCGGAATCTTCAAAGAGGCAAAGGGTTAGGGGCTCATCTTCTACAGCTGCGGGACGTTGCCGCCGTCAATCTTCACCGATTGAAAGCTCACCCTCACCCTCACCACCACCGTCACCGACTCTAGCACACCAAAATCTTCAGTTTTCGACCCTTACACTATCCGAAAGGTATTTTTCACTTTTCAGTGACCGCCACGTCATTGACCCAAAATTCCTAGATCAACAATATTTCATTAATCATAATTTTGAATTTTTCCACATGCTGACAAATCTAGGCTTGGATAATTTTGTCCGTAATGGTGTTGACTACTACCCTGATTTAGTATGTGTCTTTTATAGTAACCTCAAATTTTCTGATAATGGAACCATTAAGACTGAGGTAAAAAAATGTGAAAATGATTATCAAACTCAGCCTATTAGCTTCCATAGCCAACCTCCCCTCTGTTGGCTTGAACTTTGAAGGTAAATTAGTTGAGGAATGGGAGGATCAATACAGTATGGACGTAGCAAGAGACTTGATTTGTTTGCCATACAAACCTCGTACTAGTAGAATTCTAGCCGACTCTATGACAGTTGAGGCTAGAATATTACATTATGTTATATGTCGTGTTTTGTTTCCACGTGTTTCTAACTTTGCATAGGCTACTGAGGAAGATATACTCTTAATGTGGATTATAATGACGACAAAGCAGATAAACTGGAGCCATCTCATCCGACCTAGGATGAAGAAGGCTTTGTTGCCATATACTCCTTTACCATATCCTTTCTTGGTCACCCGGATTCTCCAACATTTTCAAATTGAATTGGATGATGAAATACCTGCCCCACGTAACATGCATATGAAAATAGGCCACACAGCGATTGACTCCTTTGGATTGACCCAAAACGCTGACAACAAATGGGTACACAAAAATTCTCCTCCTCCTCCTCAACGCCATAATGAAGCACATCCTCAACAACCACCACCACCAACACCCCTTCTTCAACAACAAACTACTTCATTTGATGACGTCATGAGGGGATCAATGATCTCCGAACATTTGTTGGGGACAACTTCAATACTATGAATGAAAGCATGAATGCAAGATTTGAACAACTAGAGTTGAACATGGGTGACCGCTTTGATACAATTGATGCTCGAGTTGAGCATCTAGAGCACGACATTGGCTATCTGCGTCGTCATTTTAGTCCACATGGTGGATCATCTTCCTAGATACATTTCAATTTTATTGTACTTTTCGCTTTTTTTCATTTTTAGCTTTTTGCTTCTGTAATGCATTTTGAATTCAATAAAATAGTTCAAATTTCATTTATGAGTTTGTCTTATGCTTTTACTTTGTTGTGTTTACATTAAATAAATAACTCTTCCTAAACATAACAATACATCACAATGTCATCAACAACCATGTGTGCTTACAAAAATTATAATAATTACACATAAATAACCTCTAATGATGTTTTACAAGAACAAAAAAATTGTCATTCAACACCCAAACACTCTGGTAAGCGATTACAACAGGGAGTTTTTGCCTACTGGACACTCTGGTAATCGATTACCAGGAAGTTTATCCACATTGAATCTCCTGGTAATCGATTACAGCAATGTAATCGATTACTACTGTCATTTTTGCCTACAAATCTGAAGTCGTGTCACTACAAGAAAATTGCATTTTATATACGGATTATTACATACGGATTTTAATTTGTATATATTAAATATTTTACATACAGATATTATATACGGATTTTTAATTAATTAATAATTAAAAAAACTTTAGAAAAAGCCCCGATCTTCTTCTAACTTTGAAAAAAAAAACCTAACTGCAACTCTCCAAAATGAGTCCCTCACTCACTCACTGACCCTTCCTTCTTCCTTCATTTCAGATAAAAAAAAAACCCACAAATCCTTTCTTCTTCCTTTTTCTCAGTAGAAGAAACACTCAGATGCTTTTGTTTCCCCATCTCACACCCTTACTTCTTTCTTCTTCCTTCCCTCCTTGTAGCCATGCGTTCTTCCTTTGCCATGTCTTCATTCAGACCGCATCATCAGCCACATTCATTTTCTTCTCGAGATCTCACCATCAACGGTAAGCTTTCTTTCTCTTCAAACATTCATTATCTTATTTCATATTTCTTTCCTGCCTTAGCCTATTTAACAACAAAATTCCTCTTCCACCGATTATCTTCATCTCCTTCTAGGGTTTCGTCATCCTTTCACCATTTTCTTGAAGTTTCACCGATTAAATCCTCTTTTACTACGTTTAAAAGCTTTTCCTCCGATTGAAAATTATTTTCCACCGTTCAATCTCGTTTTGAATCGATTAATCGATTCATTTTAAGTTTCCTCCCTTTCTTGGGTTCCTTCAGTCCAGATTAGGGTTCCTACTCTATTTAGGGTTTTTGTGAGTCCTATCTCTGATTCGGTTCGATCTCATTCAAATTCTCTCTTCTATTTTTGCCCAGGGTTGGTGCGAAGGTTATCGCCCTTAGGTCTTGGTAGAATCTTTCTCGATCTCTAATTCCTCGTTATTTCGCTGCGCGTCGCGCGTTCAGTCCTCTTCCTTGGAGCCTCTTCCATCAGGTGGTATTCAGAGCTTTGATTCTTCCACGGAATTCAAAAGCTAAGTATCTCTCCTTTGTGTCGTGTTTTCATTTGATTCATTATTGTGTTGACATTGTTTCGCATCTCTGTTTTGATGTTTTTCTCTGATTCATGTAAGGTTGAATTTGTATTGGCTTGTTTTGTCTTAATTCTGAGTATTATATGTTAATTTTGCTCATAAACTGTTTGTTTAAATGTCTAAGAGAGCTAATATGAGATTGTTCATTCTTGATAACTTATTACTCTTCATATTAAAATGCACTCTCTGTATCCTCACGCCAAAGGCATATTGTCCTCAACAAATTGGGCTTCTCCTCACTCTGTCACACAAGTCAATTCTTGTGCTTATCTTGCTTTTCCAATTCAAATTTAAAGCAACATGCACTAGGTTTTTATTTCTCTTGTGAACTTTGGTTTGTTCAGAAAATATATTCTAGCTAGACACATAAAATAGATCATTTTCAGCGGATTCATTCGAGCACCGCTGTCCCTTTCAACTCCATGCTCTTTTTCGATGATGAGAATAGGAACATCCAATCGGTAATAATATAAACTCTCACGTTTTCTTTTAAATTCATTTCGTTGTCATCATCATCGGATATTATTGCCTTAGGTCTCTAAAATGGGAGTAACTAGCATTTTGGTAGGAGATGGGGTAAATCTTGGGTCGTTAACTCGAAACTGGAACGCTTCACAGAAGAACAAGCAAAAATGGCTTTCCAAGTACTCTAACAAGCTAGATACTTCCAACCCCGCTGCATGATTTTTGACATCCCATTAAGTTTTCTCTCTCAGAACCACACAATATTTTGTACCAATCGTTGCCCTTCAAATAAAATGAAGAAAACAGGGATTTGAGTTATTAAATTTATATATGAAGGAAAAGTATTGTATTACTATAATATTGATTAAGACTTTGATATAATTTTCTTTATATTCAAAAGTAATATTGAGTTTTCTCGTTATTTCTTCAAGTCCATATTGTAGGATTGTGTTGCTACAAGATGGTACACAGCCCCAAAGCTGTATGGCTCCTTCTTTTCTAAGGTATATAATTTGGCCAAAATTTATGTAATATAGATCATTTATAGAGGCATATATGCTTATTTTTAGTTGCAAGGCAGTATTGTGATATTATTGTTGAGACTTGTTTGAGTTAATAACAATTTTGTAGACATCATTATTGAATGTTGTTGTATCATAATCTTAACTGGATTTGTTTGATTTTTATTCAAGGGTTGTTCCCCTTTAAATTTGCATCTGAGGGAGAAAATGTAATTTCATTTTGTGGTTGCAGAGTAATGTAGAACTATGAAGTTAAGTATGCAATATAAATGTTAATAAATTGATGGGAAATTTGGTTATATTTTTTAAGAAAACATTTTTAGAAATATCTGAAAGTTACTTTCATTTTGTTAGAATATGCTATCTTAGTTTTAAAGTTGATTGCACGTTACCTAACTGGATGGTTTGGTTACTTGTGGTTTTGGAAGGAGTTTGAATAATAGTAAGTTTATTAATGATTACTAGGTGAGTATAGTAAGTTAAATAAAATATATGCACATTTTGACGAAAACTGAAAAAAAAAACTGAAGAATGAAAATTCACTTTTTGACGAAAATAGTATGCTACAAAAAGTGAATTTAGAGTACAAAATAAGGTTGAATATATAAAGGTTAAGTCAAACAAGTTTAAGTTTCATATTTCAATGATATTCTTATTGATGTTATAAAGTAATTGTTCTTTATTCTTATGACATGTAATCTTACATTACAAGAGTTATTATACAATATCTTAGTTAATTTTTCTAGATTTCTATCACATCATTCTTAATATATTTGTGCAATTTTATTTCAATAAAACGATTTTAATACATCTGTATAGCTATTATTAATGTTGTAAGTTGTTGTCTTAACTAATTCTTATGTTCTTTTGTAATAGCTGCAGTTGAAGCACTGTGAAGATGGTAGAGAAAGTGGAAGAGTTTAACATGAAGTGAGTGATAGAGGAATTTGAGAGGGTGACAAAGGATGCTAAGAGGTTCACGACTGCAAAAGGAATAGAAAATTAGGATAATTTATTTATTTTTAGTTTAAGACAAAAAGAAAACAATTTATTTTTTTTTAGTTCAAGACAAAAAGAAAACAGCAGCTAGAACTTTGTTTTTCTTTCAGAGCATTAGCATTTTGCTGGTAGTAGGGGTGTGGATAAAGAGGAGCAGTGGTTAGTGGAGAACCAACTCCAAGCAAAAAGTTGAAAGTAATTTTATCTTTTTTTCACAAAAAACAAAGACATGTGAATGTTGTTTGGCAAGACATGGAGTTCATGAGTAGGAGAGAGAAGTGGTGGTAGTAATTTCTGTATTTATTTCTTTCAACTCTCTTTATAGAGTATTCAAATAAAATTTTCATGTTTTAATTATTTGATTTTCAACACAATTATATATTATAAATTCTTAACATTTATAATCTGGTAGTAATTATTTAAAATTTTATGAGAAGTTTTAATGTGTAAAAATTTTAATATTAATTATATAACTATTACAAAAAACCAATCTAATTAAATATGTTATAAACAATAGATACATATGTATCTGTAATTACATACAGATTTATCCGTATGTAATATCCGTATGTAAATTACATACGGATTTATCCGTATATAATTTATATATGGATTTTTCTGTATGTAATTTAGCTACGCTTTTTTTATATACGGATTTTTGTCCGTATATAATTCGTATGTAAAATCATTTTATATACGGATTTTTGATGGTATATACGGATTTTGGCGGTGTGTAATAGTGATTTTTCTTGTAGTGTGTAGGAAGGCACGACTTCAGCATGTTGTAATCGATTATAGCTCTTAGTAATCGATTATAACACCATAAAGTCATTTTTGGGTGCACGACTTCAATACTGGTCAAATGAACAGTATTAAGTTGTGCAGGGAGGACACGACTTCTTCATTAGAAGTCGTTTGGACCCTTCCAACTTTTCTTTCGGTCAAAATTTATCCATTTTCGTAATATGGCCGGCAAATTTGTCTAATCTAATACAAAAACCCCATTCTTAATGTTATGACGGCAAAACAAATAAAGTTAGAAGGGAACTGAAGCCGGAAGAAACTATATGGGACGAGCCTTCAATCAATATAAAAGCAAAGAACAATTTTCTCTCTCCTACTCTTAAGAACCAGCGAAACTCCCTGGGAACTATGTAATATTGTTAGGAGGTCCCTTTTTTTTTTCTATTAGGATCTCTTCCATACTTATAAAGGGTTGTTGAATATAAAAGTAAAGTTACTATATCCAATTTTGGTTATGAGTGTCTCTCTTTCAGGGTGAGTCTATCCCTTAATCTTAAACATTGGTTCAAGTGGTAGCAATCATGGTTCATCTTGGATTGGTCCATCTCCAGAGTGACACGTCACCTTCCCCATCCCCTTCCATTTCCTTCTTTTTCATCTCTGATCCTTTATTTTAAGTTCTTATGTTGTTATGTTCCTTTTATGTTTGTGTTATGTTTATTGTCTTATCTTTATTTATTTCTTTCACTTAATGAAATCCTCTTTATATATATTAATTAAAATCTTTCAACTTTAGTTACATCTTCACATTTAAACATTTATTTAGATATAAATTTGAGATCAATTCCTTCGGTGCAGATATAAGTTAACATTTTTAATTTATTCAGATGACTTTTCAGGAAGAGAGATGCTGACCGTGTCACATATTGTAATCTTACAGATATGAAAGACAGGAAGAAAAATCTTCCCAAGATAATTGCCCTTCATTTTCTGATCCACATAATCAATGCCTAAAATGAACATAAAAACATGTCTTAAAACATCAACTTAGTTATAATGATAAAGTACAACCCATCATAAAAGAAATTACATAACTTTGCCACGTAATAGGTTTAAAATGGGGTACGAGAGTTAAAATTATTTTTTTTCCATTACAAATCCTCCAACGCGCCTCGCGTGGGTTATACAAGACAAGCTTTTGCCGAACGTATCTTTTCAATCTTGGGCAAAACAAACTTTATTTATTGAGATGTGTGTTATAGGATCAAACGCCTCCATCGATACTGGTTCAAGTCACTGTACCTCTTCTCCCCAACCACCGATCATGGAACAACGCTCTCTGCACGTGGTGGCCTTACCCTTTCCAGCTGAAGGCCACATCAAACCCATGTTTAATTTAGCAAAACTTCTTCGCCACAAAGGCCACAAAATCACCTTCGTCAACACCCAACACGCCCACAATCGCCTCCAACAGTCCACTGACTTACCGTCCTTCGACACCGGTTTTCGCTTCACATTCGTCGCCGATGGCTTGCCTCACGACGTTCCTCCGAACAACTTCAGCGTGATACTGTCTTCGACCAGCAGGTCCAAGGTTGCCGAGGAGTTCCTAGAGATGTTGAGGAGCTTTGTCGAGAATCCTTCGCAGTGGGGCCCGCCTTCTTGCGTCGTTGTCGATGGAATGATGTCAACGATTGCCATGGACGCTGCTGAAGAGTTGGGGGTTCCGGTCATCGTTTTCCGAACCTACAGTGCCACTGCGACGTGGGTCACAATCCATGTAAGCAAAGTTATTCAGGAAGGAGTCATGAAGATGCAGGATCCGGGTTAGTATATAAATTTCTTCGTACCAAAGATTTCATAGTTTACTTGTAGGATACGTCCAACGAAGACTATAATCACACTAATTAAAGTTGGCACCATTATCAATGTGATATGTACCAATCGAAAGAATAACCTATTAAAAAAAAGTTACATGTATAAAACAAATTGTTTCGGTTGATATTTTGCGGGATCGAGAGACTAACCTGCTAACGCGTTTGGGCCACTCGTTCACTTCTAAACTCCTACTGTTGGTCGATCGATGTTGGCGCAAATCGATCGGTCTCCTTCTTGACGAGGGTGGATGTACCTGCAAAAGGTACTCCGACGTTCAAGTTAGGCGTGTGATTTGAAGAGCCTCGGCTCTTGGTTGAATATTTAGTGAATGATTATCACTATTGAGTATTTGAGAGTAGCCTAGAGTGAATAATGCGTAAGTGGACGTACCTGGCTTTCGGCCCTGGCTTTGTATTTATAATTTACCTCATGGATCCTAAGCTGATATAAGCCCAATAAAATATAAACAGAATAAGATATAAACAGATTACCTGAATATCCGGTTGGTTGTTTGTAACCACTCGGTTAATATTTTATATTGTACACTATGCCCCCCAAGTCCGAGTTAAGCGTTTGGCTTTAGCCGTGGTTAACTATAGGACTGATGAGTTTGAGGGAGGCTGCGTTTGCGGAATTGAAAGCGTTTTACCGCTCGACCTTCAACATTAACTGAGCGGGATTTACCGCTCGTCCTTCAACAGGAACCGAGAGGAATTTACCTCTCGGTCTTCAACATTAATCGAGAGGGCTTTACCTCTCAACCTTCGACATTAACCGAGCGGGATTTACCGCTCGTCCTTCAACAGGAACCGAGAGGGATTTACCTCTCGGTCTTCAACATTAATCGAGAGGGCTTTACCTCTCGACCTTCGACATTAACCGAGCGGGATTTACCGCTCGTCCTTCAACAGGAACCGAGAGGGATTTACCTCTCGGTCTTCAACATTAATCGAGAGGGCTTTACCTCTCGACCTTCGACATTAACCGAGCGGGATTTACCGCTTGTCCTTCAACAGGAACCGAGAGGGATTTACCTCTCGGTCTTCAACTTTAACCTAGGACTTACCGTTCGTCTTTGAGAGGGCTTTACCTCTCTCGAGAGGGATTTACCGCTCGGTCTTCGACCTAGGAGTGCTTCCTAGGGAACGGGCTTTACCGTTCGGCTTTGAGAGCGTTTTAGTGTTGACTATGAAATTCTTGATCGAAATTGGTAACCGATGATCGAGCGTGAATTGCTCGGTTTTATTCATTGCATAATGAAAGTTTAATAAAATAGAAAAAGTCTAAATCAAGAATTTAAACATGACATTAAATAGAGATTTGGATTCCTATCTTCAGTTTATAACTCCGCGAACCGATCGTTCGCGATGACGAGCAGGACTGCGACTATAGTCTCGCCTTCGTTCGTTCTTCCGATACGCTCGTTCGGGACTTCTTCTTGCTTCTTGTATGTACTTACGGAGGTGTCCTGCCCGAATGAGACATTCTATTTCGTTTTTCAGCGTAATACATTCTTCTGTAGTGTGCCCCCGATTCTGATGGAAATGACAGCTCTTCCTTTCATCTGCGTATCTTGGAGATGGTTTCGTTTGGAGTGTGAGAAGTTCAGCGTTTAGAGCTTCTTCAAGAACTTTTTCCCTAGGTGTGTTGAGGGTTGTATAGTGGTTAAATTTAAATGTTCGGGAAAACTCCCCGCTTTTACCATTATTGCCGAAAGGTCGTTTACCATCCTTTCTACCTCCACTTGCCTCAGCTTCTTGTTGTCGCTTTCTTTGTGAGATTCGCATATCCTCCATGCGGATGAATTCAGCTACTCGTTCTTGGAGCTCCTCCATTGTTTTTGGCGGTCGTGCATACAATTTTTCAGCAAAATACCCTGGTTTTAGACAGGAAGGCAAATTGGTGATGATAAAAGATTGACTTACCTCTTTAACTCGTCGTGCAGTTTCCATATACCTTTTCATAAAGGCCTTCAAAGTTTCTCCCTTTTCCTGTTTAGTATTTACCAATTCCGCTGGCGTTACTTCCTGATTACGATTGGAGGCGTATTGCCTTTTAAAAAGGTTTTCCACAGTGGCGAAGCAATCCACTACGTTTGGGGGAAGAGTGTTATACCACTCTAATGCTTCGTCCTTGAGTGATAAGGAGAAGGCTCTGCACATAACCGGATCACTGTCCGTGTAGAACACCATTGCATTGGTGAAAATCCTGAGATGACTGTCGGGATCTGTCGAGCCATCATACTTATCCAATACAGGAGGGTTCTTCTCTGGCATTGGAGTTTGCATGATGATCGCAGTGAAAGGGAGCAGACTGGAGGGTCGATCGGTTCGTAAGGGGGGTGATTCCCTTCTTCCCCGATCGTTCGAGTCAGTATGCCGAGATGGCTGCTGAATACGACTTCCAACGTTATCATTGTGTTGGTGGTTACCCCGATCGGCTGTGGACTCCGAGTGTTGAGCTAACCGTTCGGCACGACCTCGCTCTGCTCTTAACATTGTAATTTCTTCTGCGTGCCTTCGCTGCATCTCTTGTTGTGCGTGTATCTATGCTTGTATGGTTCTGGCTTGTGCCTGTATTTGCACCTGCATCTGCGCTATCAAATCTCTGGTGTGTTGTTCTTCCTCCATGCTCCTCGTGGTCACCATTTGGGTTTGCCGCTCGGCCCCACGGTGGGCGCCAAAATGTTTCGATTGATATTTTGCGGGACCGAGAGACTAACCTGCTAACGCGTCTGGGCCACTCGCTCGCTTCCAAACTCCTACTGTTGGCCGATCGGTGTTGGCGCAAGCCGATCGGTCTCCTTCTTGACGAGGGTGGATGTACCTGCAAAAGATACTTCGACGCTCAAGTTAAGCGTGTGATTTGAAGAGCCTCGGCTCTTGGTTGAATATTTAGTGAATGATTATCACTATTGAGTATTTGAGAGTAGCTTAGAGTGAATAATGCGTAAGTGGACGTACCTGGCTTTCGGCCCTAGCTTTGCATTTATAATTTACCTCATGGATCCTAAGCTGATGTAAGCCCAATAAAATATAAACAGAATAAGATATAAATAGATTACCTGAATATCCGGTTGGTTGTTTGTAACCACTCAGTTAATATTTTATACTGTACACAAATAATAAAACATATACTCAATCTATACCATTATTTTTAAATACATAATTTTAATTTATAAATAATATAATAATTTTAAAATATTTATTTAAATTTAATTTGAATAAAAAATATAGATTTTTTTAGTATTGTTTTATAGGATCAAAATTATAATAACAAATAATTTTATTTTCTTGACTTTTTCTAATTGAATAGGACTGTATTTAATTTTTTTAGTTTAATTAAAAATATTAGAAATTGTGCCCGTAGACTTGCTATCTTTATATATGGATATGGGAGAGTATACTGGGATGGTTAGGGAGGTAAAGATGATGTTTAAATTAAAGAAAATATAGTAATGAATGAAAATTTTCTAAAAGCTATTATTGAACATGCAATTGGTAAAATAGATTAAACTTTTTTATTTAATAGGTAAAAATGGAAGATTAACCTTTTGTCCTGATAAATGTAATATATATTTAAATCTAAATAAGGGAAATAACCTTAAAATAAAATCAAATTATTATTTAAAATTAGAAAAATATAATTTATTAGTATTATTATTATTATTTTATTATTATTTTATTATTAAAATTATTTTTATTATAATTATAATTGTAATTATTATTATTATTATTATTATTATAATAATAATAATAATAATAATAATAATAATACACATTCGACAAACCTGTTATTAGTTTTACAATTCTAATTATTATTAAGGTTTATTTGTATTGTTGTAGATACTAATGCAACGAAGAAAAATGACAGGTTGTTTTCAAACTAAAGTATATACTGACAAGGTAACAAGATGGTGGACTTTTAGCCTTTATTCCAACTGAGGTAATATAGTGAGGATTTATGCTTTGGTTCCTCCGTAACTGAAGTAGTAAAGTAGAAAAAAAAAGAGAGTAGGGAGGAGGGGGGAGTTTTGACCTCGGTTCAACCGAGGTAATAAGATAGGTCTATGGCAGCGGTTCAAGCAAGAAACGAGGCCACAGCCCTTAAATTATTATTTTCTTTTTAAAATTTGAGAGTGTGAAAAGCCAATAAAAATGGACAACCTGCAATCAAAACGGTAGAAAATTCAATTATGCAAAAATCAAACCTAGACAAATATACAAACAAAATATTAGTTTCAGAAATAAAAACAAAAACCAAAACGCAAAAAAAAGAATTGAAAATTTACCTCTAAATGGAGAATCACAATAATAAAACCAAGAAGAGGTTTGGAACGATTTTGATCGATGATAATAGTTCCTAAACGTTCACAACGGTCACGGAGACGATAAAAAGCGACGTTGAACGGTGAAAAATGCAAAGAAAATAGGTATCGGCGCGCGATAGATTGGAGGAGCGTCTTTATTTGAGGGAAGAACAATTTTGCGAAGAAGACGAAGTTGTTCACCCTCTGTCTTTTTTTTAACCTAATAAAGGTTATTACCTCGGTTCTTCATAAAAATGATGCAATATTAGGGATAAAGCCTCGATTTCCCACTCAACCAAAGCCTAAAGTCATCCAAACAAAATTCAAAATTAATTTAAAATGGTAATTTTATTAAACATTTTTCCTCGGGTTCCGCCAAACTGAAGCATAAGATGGGTTAGAGTAAAGTCTATGGCCTTGGTTCTCAAGGAACCGAGGCCAAAAGCCTTACACAAATATTTGAAATTTTGACTTTTCTTTACCAACTTTTTGGAAAAGGATCTTTGGCCTCAGTTCTGCAAGGAACCAAGGTCGTAGACCCTTCACCAAAAAGTTGTCAGCTGAACAGTCAGAGCGCAGAGGTTCTATGACCTCGGTTTTGTAGACAACTGAAGCCCAAAATCATGCACAGAGATTTTGTTCAGATTGCATAGGAGAATGTCAGTGTGGGCAAAGGGTCTATGGCCTCAGTTCTGCAAATAATTGAGCCAAAAATCATGCACAAAGATTTTGATCAGATTGTAGAGGGGAATGTCAATGTGGGCAAAGGGGCTATGGCAGCAGTTGTCCCAAGAACCGAGGCCAAATACCCTTTATTGCTTGGGGTGGATTGGAACCGAGGAATATACTTTCGCGAAAATTTCAAAACTATCACCACGCCATGTTATGCTTCGCTTTTTGGTAAACAAAAGCATAATGGATGCATTAATATCCCTATTTTTTACTAGTAAGAAAGGCTTGAATTATAATTAAATCTGACAACAAATGTAATGTATCCAAGTAATAAGATTATATGGATTACAAAAAACTCATAATAAAGATAAGTTTACATAGCACACTTCATTACTAGTAATATAAATTTACTATAGTAAACAAAAGATATTTCAAAAAATTATTAAATAAAGGTTATGATAGTAACCTCCTTGAGCTAGGTTGGGCCAAAGCTTAGAAGAATGTAAGGAGATGGTCCCTAAGGTCAAATTGATTGCGTAAATGAGGTGGGGGAGGTGTATTGGTCACAAAAATGGTGGTGCTGTGATGGTAAGCTCACGGTTTTGAGCTAGGTGGTGAAGATGGAAGGTAGTTTGATGGTTCAAGGAGAGGTTAGGTCAACTCTATGTGGTAGGTGACTAGAAAGACCTCTAGGATTATTCTAGTCTTGATCAAGGAAGTTTATGTTTATAACATTACTTAATTCCAAGATGATTACAAGATAGGAGATACCTCTATTTATAGGTTGAGGGTGTCTCCTAAAAACCCTAAAAGCATGATCTCTTAAATTTGCCCTCATTAGCCAAAAATGAGGACTTCTAAGGAGTGGACAAGTGTCCACAAATTCTCTCCAATGAGGGGAGCACATGTGGCCACTCACAAAACGCAATCATCTCCAATTCTAGAGTGTCAAGTGACCACTATTAAAAACAAATTTTCTCCAATGGAAGTATGACACATGACCCATACTTTTCACATGGTTTGGATGTCAAACTAAGGAAAAACCCTATACTAATTAGGCTTTAATACAAGTCTTAGACAAACCTACACTTCTTGGCCAAAACACATGACCTAAATTAAACCTATACTACTCCAAGCTATGCTCCATGATGGCTCCAAAGGTAGTCCAAAGGGTTTAGACCATCTTCATAGATGACTTCAACTCTTCTTATAGATGTTTGACCATGGCTAGGGGGTATGCCATCAGGTTATCAATTCAATCTTTCAAATATTGCATTTTAATATTAGTTTTGTTGAATCTTTGGTTTAAATATATGTCTAGGACAAGCCATCTTCCATCTTTTGTATCAATCCTGAATGTTTTTAATTTCTCCCAAAATTTGTCCAACTTTTCATCATAATTGGGGACTCAACAACTTCTTGTTGAAAATGGTGTTATGGCCCAACATATGTATCACCCTAATTTGGGATGTCACGTGTTTTACAAAAACTTTTGAAAACTTAACTTTGATATTATTGTGGAATACGAAATAAATAAAACTTTCAAGAAAACTTCATAAATCAAGTAATTATAAAGCATTTATAGAATCTCATTACAAAACTATTAGTATTAAAAATAAAACTCCATAGTTCTTCCACATATCTCATTGCTCAACTTCTCTTTACCTATACGTGTAACAACATCTACTCTCATACAAGTACGATCATCGTAGGTGAAAACCACAATAACATGCAAGGGTGAGCTAATAGAATAAACATCAATTCACTGATATAACATTTATATCATAGTTATTAAGTCTTTATCGCAATTTCACCACCTTAAACAATATCAATGCAAAATAAGTCTATAACTACCAATACAATAACCTCACATACATTCCCTTAAACGCATCATGATCAAACCATTAGATATATATCACCGGCCAATTAAAGGAAATTGCGCCAATACCAACCATCTCTATAAACGTATGTTCTCTCCATACTTCATCATATCATTCTTGTTTACCAAAATCGGACGATTCGAGTGGTGCTTCACCAAAGTTTCAAATCTCCTCTGCTCCTAATCGTTCATCCTAGCATTAAACTTAGCATGAGTCGAAACGCTACGGGTGAGATGTCTATCCCATTTTGCCCCTTTGCAAGAGGAAAGAGTGACACTCGAATCTCAGTCTCTTCTACCGTCCCTTATGGACGAAGAGACTTGTCTCTTCCATCGCCTTTTAAAAGTGAAGAGACTCATCTCTCCCACTATCTCTCAAAGACAAAAAAATTCACCTTACTACCCTCTCTAAAAAAAAAGGTACAATCCAAAATAAAAAAGTATAAACATAAGAGATACTTAGAAAGAAGTATTTTTATTTTTACAAACATTCATCTAAAAACATACTCATTAATTATTATTTTAACAAACATTCATCTAAAACCACATTCAATATTAGCTTAATTAATTTTCTGATTAATTGAGTAGGCTATATATAAGTCTATTATATTACTTGTGGGAGATATATACGTAGTTAGAATGTTTTTAGAACATTGACATATTGACAACCAATAAAAAAGAAACAATTAGTTTACACCTAATTATATTAATATGTTTTATAATTAAATTATTAATTTGTGTGACTATATATTATAAAAAATTCAAGTGGTTATTTATTTGATATACAGATGTCAACACTAGTACAATAAGAAGAAATGACACCGGTTACTTTTTCTTATAGGTCTCGGTTCTACAACCGAGGTGTATACAAACGAGATAAAAAATAGTAGGTTTTATGCCTCGGTTGCTGGTCGAGTCAAAAAGAATAGGATTATGCCTCGGTTTTCAGGTAACCGAGGCAGTAACGTATTATTTTTTTTTTCAGCCGTCCTCAACCGTACTCAGCCGTCCTCAACTGTCCAGCCATTTGGGGGTTCACAACAAAAACAACAACATATTAGAAATGCACAACACAGAAGCTTCATAGCACAGTATACAACATCAACAAAAGACATCATCAACAAATCAGAAGTTTCGCGGAGGCCGTCGGGACTGAAGATCGCGTGCCCCAGATCGTGACGGTACCGGAGGCGGAGGCAACCCAGTCGCCGTTGAGGGAGAAACGCGCGATGGTGGCCGAGGCGGAGGCGACCCAGTCGCCGTTGGGGGAGAAACGCACGATGGTGGCCGGGCCGGAGGCGACCCACTCGCCGTTGGGGGAGAAACGCCGATGGTGGCCGAGGCAGAGGAGACGAACTCGCGCGAGGTTGAACGCTGATTTAGGGCTTCGGGATTTGGGCTTCGCGATCTGGAGCATTGTCGGAGGCAGAGGCAGAGGCAGAGGCAGAGGCAGCAGTGACGGTGGCGCGGTGGAGGAACCCTATTTCCGGCAGAGGCAGAGGCAGAGGTCGCGATCTGGAGCGGTGGATGAAACCCTATTTCCAGCAGAGGCAGCAGTGTCGGAGGCAGAGGCAGTAGTGACGGAACCCGCGACGCAGAGGCAGCCGTGGAAGAGGTGGAGGAACCCGCGACGCAGAGGAAGAATGGAGAGCAGGAGGAAGGAGAAGCTGAGGAAGGAGAAGCCGTGGAAGTGTTGATTTGATGCAAAGACGCTAAGTGCAGAGTGGCAGCGAAAATAAGCTTTTGCTTTGGCACCGGTTAAATGGCCAACCCGAGGTATAAAGCGCTGGAAACCATCTACGATTTCGGTTCCTAATGAACCGATGCCTTTAAGTCTGACGTAGCAGGTAAAGTTGCAGGTGTAGCAGTGATATAGGCCTCGGGTCTCAGATTAACCGGTGCAATATCGTTATTCTATCTCGGGTCTTAGCTTAACCGAGGCATATATGTTAGCTTTATTTACGATTCTGCCACCGTGCTTTTATATGCTTCGGGTTTACTTAGACCGAAGCGTATATAGCGATTTTAAATCCCCTTTTTTTACTAGTGCAAAGTATAATTTTCTTATTTTTACATGACAAATAAATCTAGGTCATATAAATCATCTATATATAATCACCATAATATGTAACTTCTTTTGTATGAAATAATCCTGTAATTTCTTAAATATTAACACTATGCATTTGAAAAAATAATTTTTCGCTAATAGATTTTTTGTATTACTATTTCGAATAAAATATCTTGTAGAGCCACTAAATATATAAGAACACATTTTCGTAATTCGGGTTGGAATTTAATGAAATATGGTAATTTTTTATGTAGAAACATTCTTCATTTCTTGGTAATTATCCTATTTTAAGTTATTATATTTGCATTTTTGTTTCTTTCATCTCAATTTATTTTGAATTTTATAAAAAAAACTTTATTTTGTTAATGTTAGATAAGTGTAAAATAAAAAATATAGTGTCTATGTATTATTATATAAATTATTTTTTATTTTAAAATAAAAACTTTATTTCATTAATATCTTCATTTGTTGGACAATGATATTTTAGTATCTAAAAGTTTTTCAATTCATCCTGTTATTTTGTTCTTCTTTTTGTTCGCAAATAAAAAATTCTCTTTTTTATAATGCATAAGTTATCATACTGTTGTTTTCGATGTGAAATAATTTTTTTCCTTACTCGTCTTACACAATTTCATGATTGACTTGGAATTTAAATGCAGAAGATGTACATAAGGTGCTATCAAGCATTCCAGGGTTAGAGAATTTATTGAGAGATTGTGATCTTCCATCTATTTTCAAACAGAAACCTGGAAACTCTCTTCTAGATTTCTACATGAAAGAAACCCTAACCATGACGCGAGCTTCTGCTCTTATACTCAATACATTCGATCACTTAGAAGCTCCCATTATCACCAAGCTCACTACTGTGTTTCCCAGAGTCTACTCAATAGGCCCTCTTCACACTCACGTCAAGAACCAAGTCACGAAAAACCCTTCATTATCCCTTAGTGTTGCAAAAGAAGATAAAAGTTGCATAACTTGGCTCGACCATCAAAGGGAAAAGTCAGTTATTTATGTCAGCTTTGGCACTGTGGTTAAGCTTTCAGAAGAGCAGTTCTTGGAGTTTTGGCATGGTTTGGTGAATAGTTTGAAGCCTTTTTTGTGGGTTGTTAGGAAGGACTTGATGAATGAAGAAGGTGGTTTTTTCCATAAGAATGTGCCTAAAGAACTTGAGTTGGGTACTGAAGAGCGGGGGCTGTTGGTGCAATGGGCACCTCAAGAGGAGGTTTTGGGCCACCCAGCTGTGGGTGGTTTCTTGACACATTGTGGTTGGAATTCTACAGTGGAATGCATTGCTGAAGGTGTGCCTATGCTTTGTTTTCCTTCGATGGTTGATCAGACAATCAACAGTAGGAGTGTGAGTGAACAATGGGGGATTGGAGTTGATGTAGATGGGACCTGTGATAGGTTCATTATTGAGAAGATGGTGAAGGATGTGTTGGAGAATCGGATACCAGGGCTCAGAAACTCCGTGGATGAGATTGCAAAGCAAGCTCGTGATAGTATTAAAGAAACTGGTTCTTCTACTCGTAATATAGAGAGTATGATCAACGACATCTTGTCAATGAAGGAAAAAAACATTGAGCATGAGAAATAGTTCGTCGAAGAGCATTGATGAAGCATGTTTCTTTTTTATATCTAGCTACTTTGGAAATCTATGTAATAAATTTTAGTTTATAACTTAATATGTTATTTTATCATTATAAATATAACATTTTTTTTTTCTTAGATGTTGGGAAGATAAATGAATCCATTTTTGCATATTGTTCAAACTTATTTTGTACTCAGTTCTCAAAATTATCTCATGCAAATTTATATCTTCGTTTAACTTTTAATTTTGAATTTTGAATTAGTTTTTTTATTTAAAAGATACTTTTAATTAAAAATCCTTGTGGGAGACCAATTTCGTGCAACCCTCCTTCATCCCTTTCTCTCTTTTTTCTACTTTTTTTCCCTCTTCTTCCATTCTCATGGTTCTCATGAAGGTTAAACATCTTGATTTTATTAAATTTATTAATGGATTTCGAGATTAAATGAATAAAATTGTTTGTTCTCCTGATTATTGTTATAATTTATATTTATTTATGTTTTTTATTTTCTAATGAAATAAAAGTAATGATTTTTACATTGTAGAAAGTTAATACAATGTTAATTTATGTTAGAAGTTTCACATCGACTAAAGATAAGATCAACTTAGAAAATATAATTATGTCTAAATCTCACCTTTCCAAACCAGTTTTGTGAAATTGAGTTAAATTTAAAATCCATTTTTTAACATGGTATTAGAGTCATTGTTAAAGCATATCAAGCAATAAGACCAATTTAGAATAAAGTCATATCGATTATAAATAAGATCAATTTATAATATATAACTTAATGCAACCTTACACTACAAACTGTTTTTTTAGAATATATATTTTGAAAACTTTCTTAAACATGTTTTCTGATATTTTCAGAATAAGATTTTTCAAATCAAATTTTCATAATAAAATTTTTGGAATAAAGTTTTAAAAACACATGAATTGCATTTATAACATATTTTTCACAATAGGATTATATATATATATATATATATATATATATATATATATATATATATATATATATATATATATATATATATATATATATATATATATATATATGGTTTGCTAACGCACGTACGCCTGTTTTTTAGTTGATACATTTTAACAATGTGTACCGGGTTTTAGTAGACAAAAATACCCTTATATATCATGGATTCTAAGTTTTAAGGTTAAGGATATTTTAATAATTTTCATTCTCAAAACTAAAAAAAAAAATCCCCCAAACCCTTACTGACCTCTCTCATTCCTCTCAACTCTTTCTCTTTCATCTCTCTCACTCCAATCTTTTCTCTGTCATCACTACTGTAGCCTCAATTCAAAAAATCAGAAACACTTGTCGTTAAACAATTTGCCTTTGTAAAGAGTTGAGTAATTAACATATTCACCTTCAGGCAAAGGTTCATTCAAGATCTCTTCAATTTCACCATCTTCACTAACCTCTTTAATTTCATCATCTGCATATGTTGAATCATGATCTCTAAAAAAACCCTCCAAGCCAATTACCAATTCCTTCGGATGTCATTATGCTTGTGAAAATTAGATAAAATTATATACGACAAAAATTATAAAATGAAAACTCATTATAAAATCATTTTTTGTAAGACATTGTTTAACAACGAGTATTTCTGATTTTTTACAGGTCAATTACAAATTCCTTTGATGTCATTATGCTTGTGAAAATTAGATAAAATTAGATAAAATTAGATAAGACAAAAATTATAAAATGAAAACTCATTATAAAATCATTTTTTGTAAGAAATTGTTTA
Organism: Vigna angularis; assembly: GCF_016808095.1. Taxonomy (NCBI): domain Eukaryota; kingdom Viridiplantae; phylum Streptophyta; class Magnoliopsida; order Fabales; family Fabaceae; genus Vigna; species Vigna angularis. The sequence goes on along the minus strand of NC_068978.1, from coordinate 23,231,473 downwards.
ACAGCGAATATTTTTTATTTTTTCAGGTCAATTATTAATTTCTTTATGCTTGTGAAAATTGGATAAAATTAGATAAGACAAAAATTATAAAATGAAAACTCATTATAAAATCATTTTTTGTAAGATTGTTTAACAACAAGTGTTTCTGATTTTTTATAATTGGGGCTATAGTAGGGATGATAGAGAAAGGGTTGAGAGAAATGAGAGAGGTGAGTAAAGGTTTGGAGGGTTTCTTTTTTTTTTTTAGTTTTAAAAATGAAAATTAAAACTTAAAATCCATGATATATAAGAGTATTTTTGTCTACTAAAACCCAACATAATAACCTATATACGAAATGCTGACATGAATAAAAAAGGAATGGTTCAATTACCTTTTACTAACATTACAGAAAAAATTGTAAAAATACTTTTACGAGAGGGTTTTGTTGAAAACATCAGAAAACATAGAGAAAACAACAAATATTTAAAACGAATAAGTACACCAGGTCTACGAATATATTACAATTATCAACAAATCCCTCGAATTTTAGGAGGCATGGGGATTGTCATTCTTTCAACTTCTAGAGGTATAATGACAGATCGAGAGGCTCGATTAGAAAAAATCGGCGGAGAAGTTTTATGTTATATATGGTAATCTTTATTTTATAATATCCGAATTCGGTGAAAAACTTGTATATTACGTATGCACGTTACCAAACCCATATATATATATATATATATATATATATATATATTCTTGTTTTCTGCGACATTCTCTCCCTCTTCTGCGGAAGTGATGGTTAGTTAAAGCGACAATTATAGTGACTGGAATGGCGTGATGTAACGAAAGAAGGTGTTTGAATTATTTTTATTGTAGGTGTGCAGCTAGTAATTTTCAAAGTGCATGAATTAATGTATTTATGTCATTAAAAAATTCAAAAAATTTACATTTCATTATAATTTTTTTTAATTTTTATTATTATAGTATATTTTTAAAAAAATTATAATTAATTAATAAAAAAAATTATTATAAACTATTTAAATTAATAAAAATATAAAATAATTAAAATTGTAGGGGTTGACGACTTCTTGTCTTGAAGTCATGCACCCCACACACTTTCACTTTTTTAATTTTTTTATTATTTAAAATGATTTGTAGTTTTTAAATAATGTATTTAAATGTATATAAATATTTTAAATTATATATAATTAATAATTAAAGTTTTTTAATATGATTAAATAAATAAATTTTGTGGTTTTAATTATTTTTGTAATTAAATTAAATCTTTTATAAAATAATTTTAATTAAATAATTTATAACTATAATTATTGTAAGAATGTAATTAAAAATTCAAACAAAAAATTATATTTCATTATAAGTTTATTTTTGTTTAATATAATAAATTTACTTAAACAAATATTTATTATAAAAAAATTTATTATAATTAATTTATTATAATGAAATAAAATAAATTTATGTATTTTTTATTTATGGAAAGTTTATAGCATCTGTTTCGTCTGCCCAAAAGGATTTGACTAAACTTGAAGTTGTCAAGATTATTTTGGATAGACTAGCATCTCTGATTCCTCCTCCCACCAGTATAAAGCCTTCAAGTCGTGACAAACAGTTAAATTATTGTACTGTGGAAACATGACTATTAAAGCAGCTAAACATTGACTACATAAATATTGTGAGAGTAGAAAATGGTCTAAGCCAGTATACATGTACTTTTTAAAGATGGGTTATTAAAGGAGTAATATTGATTTTCATGTGTGAAACTTTTGACATATTGACTAACTAGTTATTTATTCGTAATCATTCACAGGATTGAGAAGGATTCGGGTCTCTCTCATGAAAGGAAACTTATTTGTTTTGTTCAGATAACTATGGTAGAAGAGGCGTGAATCCTTCAAATATCTGGCTACGAAAAGTCTAGGATGAAGGATGCACAAAACTCTGCTGCTTCAATGAGGCTTATGGACTTATTTGAGGTGTAATCTCATAGAATGAGTGATGTTGTAATAAGTTATATTGTAATTACATAAATAAAAATGCATAAATTTATTTTATTTGATTATAATAAATTAATTATAATAATTTTTTTATAATAAATATTTGTTTAAGTAAATTTAATATATTAAACAAAAATAAATTTATAATGAAATATATTCTTTTTTGAATTTTTAATTACATAATTACAGTAATTATAGTTATAAATTATTTAATTAAAATCATTTTATAAAAAATTTAGCTTAATTACAAAAATAATTAAAACCTTGAAATTTATTTATTTAACAATAAAAAAACTTTAATTATTAATTATATAATTTAAAATATTTTATATACATTTAAATACACTATTTAAAAATTACAAATCATTTTAAATAATAAAAAAATTAAAAAAGTGAATCATTTTAAATAATAAAAAAATTAAAAAAGTGAAAGGGTGTGGGGTGCACAACTTCAAGACAAGAAATCCCTACAAATTTAATTATTTAATATTTTTGTTAATTTAAATAGTTTATATTTAATATTTTTATTAATTTAAAATTATTTATAATGAAAAAAATTGTTATCAATTAATTATAATTTTTAAAAAATATACTATAATAATAAAAATTCAAAAAATAAATTATAATGAAATATAATTTTTTTGGAATTTTTAAATACATAATTACATTAATTATAGTTATAAATTATTTAATTGAAATTATTTTATAAGAAATTTAATTTAATTACAAAAAAAATTTAATTATAAAATTGATTTATTTAATAATATTAAAAAATTTAATTATTAATTAGATATAATTTTAATTATTTTAAATATATTTAAAAGCATTATTTATAAATTATAAATAATTTTAATTAATAAGGCAGGAGCACGACTTCAAGAGGAGAAATCGTCAACTCCTACGACTACTTAAATTCTTTTATAATTTTTTATGAAGAAAGACGTGGTAATCGATTACGGGTCAGATAATCGATTACCAAACCTTAAAATCGTTTTTGGATCCACGACCTCACTTCTAACCGATGTGTCAGGATGAAGTCGTAATGAAAACACGACTTTTTCTTTTAAAATCGTTTGATCTCCCACGAATTACCTACTTCCGTAATTCGAAATTTTTTTACTTATCGATAATTTATATTTCAAATTTATCTAGTTTTGTAAAAAAAAACATATAAGATAATTACATTATAAAATTAAAATTGATAATTTATTCATGTACGCAAAAAGACGATGAACATGTTAAAATTTTAAAACACTGTTTTCAGTTTCCATACTTGACAACATTCCTTTCTTGTTTTTACTGAAACAATATGTGGTTCCCTTCACTCAAATAATATTTCTTTTCATTTTCTGTTTGGTTTTCAGTTGCGGGCACGCGAGATAGTTGTCTGTATTAAGCAAAGGCATCATTGCCCACATACCCACGCGAGGGCCCACCACTATGGCACTATTTACCAATATGTGATTCATTTAAATATGTGATGATGATGGTGAAACTGACATGAGAATGCATTAATTTATTGTTTTCTATGTGATAGATTCTCTCTGTCCTCTTTCCACATGTCTTCATTTGGCTGTGTAAGAAGTAAAAAGAATTAAATGTTATTAATTGTTTAACATTATTTTAACTCTGATATAAAATAGTAGTTTAACGCCTCGTAGTTTTCTTTATTATGTTTTAACTTTGATAAAGTTATACCTTAAATGTTAATTTATAATATTATTTAACACGTAAAAATAATGAAGATTATTATATTCTTTATTTTTAAAAGTTAAATATCAAAATATATTAAAGTTTAGAATAAAGATAAGTTTTAAATTTTACATCTAAATTTAGAAATTAAAATATGTTTAACTAGAATTAAATGTGTTATTAATTGTTTAACATTATTTTAATTTTGATATAAACAAAGTAGTTTAGCACTTGGAAGTTTGAATTATAGATAGATTATTTATATAGAATTTGAGTTTTTAAATAAGAATTTTCATGTTTCAGATTTTTCTACAATTTCTGAGAGAATTATGAGTGTGTAAACTGATGTCGGAGGTAGTCAACTTTTACTTTTGATAATTGGTATGGGAAAGATAATAACCACACAGGATTTGAAAATTCAAATGGAGTGGATGGACATAAAGAAATAAAAAATTAATTAAGAAATTGTTGGAACGTTGTAGCAAATGTCATTAATTTCACATATTTTGTGTCATGCTAAGTGATTATATATTTATAAAGAAGATCTCTTGATGCATATACAATTCAGCTTTAGTCGAATAAGAATTGATTTGTATTTTGTCTTCTTGTCCTTAAGGTCTTAAATGGGAGTAATTATCTCTAAACAATCAAGGAAAATCTAAGTTTCTTAAGCAACCTCCAAACTTTTAATAATTTTTCTAATATTTCATTACTTGCTTGAAGATGCTTCCATCGACATTAAATGCATTTATTAAGATTTTTTAAAAAAGGAAAAGGCATTAAAAAGAGCTAAAGTTACTTAATGACCAAAAACTTCTCTACAAGGAATACTTTATACAAGAGTTTATATAAATCCATTTAAAAAAAATATAGATAATAACACAATACGCACAATGCAAAAGTGCTGCTAATATTTTTGGGCTAATCAAGAGTTTCAATGGAAAACAATACTAGTGTTCAAATATAGCAAGTTAGGAGAAAAAATGTTTAATCTCACATATATTAACAAATAATAATCTTCACCAAGAAGCAAAAGTGTGATCAATGGTCACAAATCAAACAATCTCTTCATCTCAATCAAGAGTGATTGATTGACAAAGATCACTTGTTTAATCCAAAAATGACTTGTGAAAGAATATTTGTTTGAGCCAGAGGTGGTTTGTGAATGAATACTTGGTTGAGCTAGAAGTGACTTAGTAAAAGAATACTTGAATGGAGTCAGTCAAAAGTGGTTGAAAGTCGATAAAATACTCTTACTAAGTCAAGAGTGACATGGAAAAGAATACATGGTTGAGTCAATGGTGGCTTGGGAAAGAACACTTGGTTAAACCAAGAGTGACTTGTAGAAAGAGTATTTAAAGGGTTAACTAAGAGTGACTACAAGTCTAAACAACCCAAGAGTTTAGTCGATCATGACTATGAACCCAAAGAATTCTCATATTGTGATTCACGTCATTAAAATGCTTTATGGAATTCAATCAACTGATTGAGAGTTGGATGTAGTTTGCATGATCAAATGAACTAGTATAAAAAATTGTATTTAATCTCTTCCTCTAACCATTTATTAGAATTGTGTAATTTGTATAATGAGATTTAATTATCAAGGTTAAGAGGTGATAATGCAAGGAGAGCAACTAGGTGCATAAGTTCATGAACTGACAAAAAGCTCAAATTGGTACAAGGCACTTGAGTGTTACATGCATTGCAAAGTTCGACTTTTCTTAATGTTGTTTATAGAGTCATTTAGGAAGCTCTAACAATAGAACAACAACATGAACTTTTCACAATTTTACACTAATTTCAATATTTATTTGTGGAATCTACCTACATATCACCTAAGAGGAAACGTAATCACTAGAGCGATTTAATTAATGATACGCTAGTTTTACAAGTGCAGAAAAACCCTTTTATATTTGTTAAAAAGGGTTTTTATATCAATTATGGAACCAGTATAAAAGTAAAAGGTATATAAAATATTGACATTTTATACCGGTTTAGAAAGTATCACTTTTTATATCAATTAAAGGTACAATCAGTATAGAAAATTTTGTCTTCCTCTCTCACCATGGTTCATCTTCTTCTCTTACCAGCCAAAATTAAGGCAACCACATTCAAAACCCTAAAAGCTTTAACTTTTTAATTCCCCTCAAAGAAAAAAGATAAAATAGTTCTTGTAACATTACAAAAGTTTTCTCTCTAATGTATTGATAAACAAATTTGTAATCCCTGAAAACGGAGTCAAAAACTTGTTAAGACATCGGAAAGTGTAGCAAATCGTATCAAGTAATAATAAATGGTAAGATCAAGTATCGTTTCCCAAGAGACTCACGACACTAAACAGTTATGTGATTACTCAACTAATTAAGACTCTAAAGAACAAATTTTGGGGTTTTTGAATGCCAATGCAATAAATAAACATGAATTCAATTTGATCAATTGAGGCTAAACACAAGAATGAATGGATGAAGTTGATAATATGAGATGAATATGTTGTTGGGGTTTAGATTTCACCTAGTCTACTCTCATGCATATATGAATTCATCTTCTTCATTAATGTTAATGCCACTTTCTAATTTACTTTAAACCCGATGTCTCGGTGAAGAAAGCCTATCCTTAATTACTAGTTTACAATGTCTTGTCTCCCTAGCAATTAATTATGCATTACATTCGCACAGAAGCTTAAAGGCAACCGATCCTCCTATTCCTATGTCTAGGTAATATTGCTTCCAGGAGAATTCCCCAGATCGTGATCTGTAAGATATCTCTTAATAACAATCCTAGGGAGAGAAGAGGAGAGTTGTCACATCCCCAAATCGTCCAACCCTAGGAGTACGAAATCTCCTAATACTTACAAATAATAATATTTATGCCATACATGAATAAAACATCACAAGCATTTGAGCAAAGAAGAATATCTCTAACAATTAATGAAAGAAGCGTATATCAATAATATGAATCAATTCAAATACAAGAGAGTTTAGAGGTTAAATCTTTCCCAACAACAAATAAGGTTTAGTTCTCCATCGTCATGGAAGAACTAGATGAACAATGGAATGAAAGAATGGAAGAGATAGAAAAACCCTAGAAAGAGAAGAGGAGAGCCATCACCATCTCCAAATCTACCCCCAAGGGGTGAAAAATATGTTTCTGTGCTCAAGCCATCAAAAGATATAATTGGTAAGACGTGCAAGTCCTTAAATAGAACATAAAAATAACAGAAAACAGGTCCAAGCCCATAAAAATAATAGAAAATAGGTTCAAGCCTACGTCGTCGGCGCTCAATGCCAAAATGGCGCTCAGCGGTAGCTGCGGCACTCAAAACTGGCGCTCAGCGCAACTTTTTCTGCACTCTAGTTGACTTTTCTGCACTATGGTTGACGGGTTGACTTTTCTGCACTTTGGTTGACTTTTCTGCATTCTGATTGACTTTTCTGCATTCCAACCATTCGGTACTTTAACTCTTCTTTCAAATCATTCCAATAGCCTACAAAATTAAGGGAATCTAGCAAAAACCATTAAATTCACCTTCAACTCTCTTATTCACAAAACTAAAGCAAAAACATGAGTTAAAGCAAGTTTCTAAGTCAAAAATGGTGTTTTTAATATCAAAATCAAGTATAAAAATAACGGTTTTTCAACCATTATCATGTATCTAAAAGAGGGAAAAATTAATTTTTTCTCACATATGACGAACGAGGAAGACGCATCGTGGTCCAATTGAAGGAGAAATAAACACTTGTATCCTCATTTGTGGGCAACTATGAGGGTTTCAATGAAATGCATGACATCAAATCTAGGTGTAAATTTCTTAGTCGAAGAAGATGATGAATTATGCGAGTAAGCGTTCTCACCAATTCTCCTATCATCCTACAAAAAAAAATAATAAGCTTCAAACAAAGAACACTGAAAAATGTTTCTTTTACAAAATAACAATATCTAAAGCTTATGTTGGGCATTGAAAATGGAAAAACTTTTTGGAACTTAATGGGTGGAGGAGTATAGAGAGGTGGTGGTGGCGAACACAGTGGCAACAGAAGTTTCGAAGCTAGACAACAACCTTTGCAACAAACCAAAAGTTGGTTTTAAAGCTAAATATGCTATCATGGAGGAAGGTACAGGTAAAGGGAGAAACTGAAGGATATTTCACTAGTGACCATGATGAATAAGCCCTCTAGAGGAAGAACATCTTGATGGGCGAAAAGTTTCATCATTTAAACTTTTCTGGAAAGTTTGAGAATGATTTTCAAGAAAATGAATAGTTTGAATTAGTGAAAACCACTTTTTAGAATTGGAAATCACTTTCTATACAAGTTATAATTAAAATCGATATAAAAAGTTTTATAGTTTATTACAAAAATGTCACTACATAACTGTTTATAATTAGAATCGGTATAAAATATTTTTTATTTATTACAGAAATGTCGTCATGCTTACTTTCTACACCTTTTATAACAATAATTGATATAGAAAGTTTTCTTCTTTATTACAAAAATATCATCGCACCTACTTTCTATACGTGTTATAACTATAATTAGTATAAAAAGTGTTATTTTATTTACGGGTGAATTTCAACCGGTATAAAAAGTCACTAAAAAAATATTTTTTTTAACTTGCTCAAAATCATTTAGATACCAAATGTTGAAAAAGAAGGAAAGAGAGACAAGTGTAGAGATGATTCATAAAAGAGTTATAAGGGAAAGTATTAGTTCTTATGCTTCTCCTTTGGTGTTGGTAAAAAAGAAGCACGACTCCTAGAGGTATTGCGCAGATTTTAGGAAACTTAATGCATTCACCACAAAAAAATGAAGTTTCCTATATCTAACATAGAGGACTTGGTGGATGAATTGAATATGACATGCTATTTTTTTCAAATTGGATTTCAAAAGTGGCTATAATCAAGTCAAATTGATTGATAGGATATGTACAAGACAATGGGGTTGTTTTACCTTTCGTTTATGTAATGCACCAACTACATCTTAATCATTCAAGAATGATATCTTATAAGTTATTTAAGGAAGTTTATCTTTTTATGGTGACATCTTAGTTTACAAATAGACTTGGAATGATCATTTGGAATGTTTGACTACAACATTATAGATTTTGGAGGAAAGTGGGTTGGTTGTAAAATATAAAAACTGTAGTTTTGGAAAGAAGAAAATATCATATTTAGGGCATGTGATTTCAAGTAACAAGATACAACTAGACGAAGGCAAAATTTATACAGACACACTATACCCCTGTTACTTATGCACTTTTTATAAATCAATTAGTTTTAAATAATGCTTAATTACTTTTTTGTTATTTAATTACTTTATTAAATTTTCTTTTTCATTGCAATAATCAATTTAATTTATTTGTTAATTATTAGAACTATATAATTTTGTTTTTTCAATCAAATTTTTACGAGATTGTTTATTTAATCTATTTAACAATTGAATAAATAAAAATTAAATGGATTAGAAAAAATTGTTGATAATTAAAAATAATAAATATAAATATAAATATAATTAAAAATAAAAGTAATAAAAAATTTTGAATCTCTATTATTATTTACTTGTGAAAACACATTTATTACTGTTAATTTTTTTTATGATAATTAAAAATAATAAAATTATTATTATTATTAATATGAAATTAAATATAAATAATTTCTATAATTTTATTGTAAATAGTTGTTATTTATTTTAGATTTAATTTCTTATTGAAAATTTAAAATAAACAATGATTAAAAAAATGAAATTGATAAAATAATTATTTTATTTTTAAAAATAAAACTAGAAAACAAATATAAAAAAATAAAATTGGCCAACCGAAATTTAATACAAGGTTTATTTTTAACAATTTCATTAAATTTAAGTAACAAAACAGAGAGATAAAAATATTTATAGGAATAAAATTTAAAATAATGCATACATATATTATTAAAACAAAAATATATATAACAGATAACTCATAAATAATTAAATACTATTCATTAAAATTTATAAATAATTAAATACTATTCATTAAAAATTATAAGTATGCCTTAGCAGTTCATTTATTACTTATTTATACTGTTTTTATTGCTATAAACTACTATTAAGAAATGCATATATTTAATATTAAGAGGAATAGAAAAGAGAGAGAAAGAGTATTGAAGAGAGAAAAAAAAATCTAAGATTTTCCACATCATCAAACAGTGCAATTATATAAAATGAAAATGAAATTGAACCAATTTAAAAAAAAAAGACGAATTTCACGCTAATCCCTAAATTTGAGAACAATTAAACACTTGAGCCTAATATATAATAATAACTATTATTATTATATATACGCTTTATTAGATGCCAAACTCTATAGTACTGTGTACGAAATTTAAACCCTTCATCAACTTCTCTGTTGTTCTTCTACTTCTACTCTGTTCACCAACTTCATACACAAACCATGGCAAAGGACAGGACAATTGGTGTGGCTTTGGATTTCTCAAACAGCAGCAAGAATGCTCTCAAATGGGCACTTGAGAACTTAGCTGATAAGGGTGACACCATTTATGTCATTCACATCAGCCCCAATTCTATAGACGAGTCTCGCAACCAGCTATGGGCAAAATCTGGTTCTCGTGAGTATCAATTTTCTGTCAATTTTACTTGTCGGTGTTTATTTATTTTATTCATTTGATGATAACGTTTTAGGAATCTTTTGATCTGGGTTGATCAGATCTGGTCTGATTTCGATTTTGCTTTGTGTTTTTGAAGCTCTTATTCCTTTGCAAGAGTTCAGAGAGCCTGAGATCATGAAAAAGTATGGTGTTCAAACTGATATTGAGGTTCTTGATATCCTTGACACTGCTTTCAGACAAAAGGAGGTGATATTCTTGATTCTACAAATTGAATTCAATTTAGACAACCCTGGTTTTGGGTGTTCCCATGTTTTAGTGTTGTGTCTGAACTTGCCGATTTTTTAGGTGCACATTGTTACAAAAATATACTGGGGGGATGCAAGAGAGAAACTTCTGGATGCAATTGAAGATCTGAAGCTGGATTCGCTGGTTATGGGAAGCAGGGGCCTTAGCACAATCCAAAGGTGCCTAATTTTGTCCCCTAATTATCTTTTTCAGCATCTCTAACCAGTTATTTCAAAGAGAAATGTTTGCATTGATAGATATATATGCTTTTCCTTTTTCTTTTGTTGTGAGTGTGACTTTTCTGTTGGCATTCTTGGAGAGTTTTGCTGATAATAATGTCTTTCTTTGTTGTGATGGATTTTTGTGATCTGCATTTATTGGGGAATTTACCTTAAATGATTTTGGAAAAATTACTAGATGGTTGCAATTGTATACAGAGATTATGGAAATGTGCAAACATTGAAAAAATTACCTGTAAGTAGTCTTTGCTTGCATTAATTTGTTTGAACTGAAGTCTTTGTCTGGTGTTTTTGTTTCTCAGAAGTTGTTACAGGAGTGACAACTTCTAACTTTCTATTTTTCTTTTCAATTCCAAAGAAGTTCATCTCATCGATGTGTGGCCTCTTGTCATCTGAGGTAAGGTTGACTTGGAAGGAGATGGTGGCGGTGGTGTTGGTGTTAAGATGGTGACGGTGGTTGTTGTCTTTAGGAAAACAGTTGAGAACTAGTGGCTTGTTGGAGGAGAAGCTCCCATTTGGATTTGAATCAATGGGGACTCCACCCTGTGTTGCCTTAAATTTCAATGGGAAAAAGGAGAGAAAAAGATGGAGACTAGGGATGGAGGGAGGGAGGAGAAATAGAGACAAAGTAATAGTAAATGATATTGAAAGAGGGGAGTTGAACTTTCATAGCAAGAACAAAAATGAAATACAAGTATCCTTTATATTAGCCTTGAACACTGTAGTATTCCCTTGGATTTTGATTTTTTAATGCAGATAGATAGACAAATACCACCGGGTCTCCCCACTTGTTCTGTTATTAGTTATTTATTAGCATGATTCATAAGTTTTGAATCATCATAACAAATACCATATCATTTTCTTTAATTTTATACACTTGTTTAACAATAGGGATGCTATTAATAGTACAATTGGGATACATTATTTATAGCAATAGGGATTCAATTTTTCTTATAAATAAAATACTATTATTTGTAGGAAAAACTTGTAAAAAACTAAATGATACATTAGATTAGAACTTCTTTTATTAAAATAATACGACTTGTTTTGTTAGTAAACCCATATCAGGCATGATCATGAAACTTGGTATTTTAGTTATAGTGACATATCAAAACACACCAATTATTTACCATCATATAAAAAATTTATTAAAAAGAGAAAACAAAACAAAAAAACATGGAGGGTCGAACCACACCTTTGTACAAAAATGCAATGTATGACTTATTTATGTAAGTAATTTTTTCAAAATCTCCTTGTTATGATAATTTTGGTATAAAATTATATTAATCTCATATATCTCCTATGTTATTGAAATATGAGTCTCATTGACATTCTGTTAAAACACAGGATCATTTTGGGAAGTGTAAGCAACTTTGTGATGACCCATGCTTCTTGCCCTGTGACTATCGTGAAGGAACCAAGCAGCAGCAAGTAAAGATAATCAATTGGGAGAGAACATTTAAGTTTGAAATGATATTTTCTTTGCAGTGTTCTTGATCTAGCAGAGTTATATTTCCTTTCCTTAAGTATTTTGGTGTCTGATGAGAATGATAATGAGAATGAGTCTCGTGATACTTTGTGTATTTTAGCTCTCACTCTTTGACTTTGAAGGAATAATTTAATGTGAGTGACATCAAAATTTTACTTTAAATTTGTGAGATTTATATCAATGTTGTTGACGGTTAACATGTGAAAACAAAACGGATTCACAATCCTAAATAATTTCTATATCTTGTTGCATATATGTTCTTGATATGTTTCGAAGTTTGCACGGCACTGCCATTGTCAAAAAAAATCTTTAGTAAGAAAAAGAAAAAGATTCATAATGAAAAGTTGAAGACCCAATCCAAATGGCATTTTCTAAAAATTAATATGCTACGCCATTTCTTTTGACTGTTAGAAGGAAAAAAAATCAACTTTGCCGTTTTTATTTTCCAAATTAAATTCCCTCTGGCATCCACATGCAACACGCTTCTGGTGCAACTGAAAGATTTGTAAACCATGAAGATCCACTGTCATGTGCGCGGCATAGATTGGTGGGTCAGCAATATTGAAAATTCTGGCGTGATAATGGGAAAAGAGGGCTTTTTTTTGTAATATTGAAAACTACTTTTAGCAAAATATGTAATAAAAAATAATTTTTTAATATTTATTTTTTTAACACAATTTTTAATATCAACTTTGGAAGGTATCATCCTTCTTCTTCCTTTCACTCTCCCAAACCTAAGCTCATCTACCGCACCATGCCTTTTTGTTTTCTCGTTCAACCGCCACCACCTCAAAGCATAGCACAAGAGGCAAAACGCAGTGTTGGTCAAAGAAAAACGCATAACGCGCTCTGACAAACACTTCAACCCAAACGTTATAATACACCCAATGAGAACTACTTAGAAAAAGGATGGGAAGTAAAACATATGATAACTAATGTCATGATGAAAAACAAAAGATGAGAAATGCAGAAAAGATTAACAAAATATTAAGTGTAATTAATGAGAACCTAAAAAAAAATACTTCGATGGCTATGTTATATTATAATTTAGGTTTAATTGCTTTCTTTGCCTCTGGTTTGGGTATATTGTGTCAAGTTCGTCCACCTTTTTAAAAAAGTTTCAATTTCGTTCAAACGTGATTTAAAGTTTCAATTTCGACCAAACGTAATAAAATTTGTCTCAATCAAGTCCCTTCAGTTAAATACAAACGAACAGGTTAACTCTTTTTTCTCTCTCCTTTGTTTTTATGTGCAAAAGGCATCTATTTGTTAGTACTTTTCTCTGCAACTATGGATAAAGTGATGCGAAATAAGTAAAAAATTGTTAAAACTTATGAAATCAAAATTCCCGGTCATAATTTATTTAAATAATTTTTTGATAAAAAACTTTTTGGTGACTGAATTTGTATAAAATATCTATGACCATATTCAACCTTCATGACAAACATAAGTATAAAAAATTCTATTAATTCATCTCAATTGACTCCATTTATTCAAATTCAATTTATTAACAATTTGATAATATTATTGCAACGGTGATTTTTCTTTTAATATTATATAAATATATACTACTTGTTTTCTAAGTTTATGTATAAAATTATACGATCAATTTTGTTTATAATATAGATTTATTTAATTATTAAAACAATATTTTAGAGATTAATTATTTTATGATAATTAAAGGTGTTTTAAAACTTGTACTACTAGAATCATACTAATTATTTTATTATAGAGTAATTTAAAATTCAATTGAATTTATAAAAAAAAATTGTAACCACATATTTCTATAGATAAAACCCTTAAAAAATAATCTTCATCACTATTAACGAATTTTATTTAAGTTTTTTTAAAGTTAAATAATCAAAATAAGATTATTAGTTAAAATAATATTAACGTATTTTATATATTTATATACCTTTATTTAGAATTAAAATTCCTTTTTAAGAAAAATATATTTTGTTATATTTTGTGATACAATTTTTTTAAATTGTTTTTTAAAAGATAAAATTCATTTCAACTAATGTTTTATCATACAATTTTTTTAATTATATTTGAAAAATAATTCATAAATAAAAACTTATATATTTTTATTTTTGTTTTATATGATTCATTGGTTATGTAAAATAGTATAATCCTAAAGTTAAATTAGAATAAAAAATGTTTAATTATATAAAATCAATAATTTTAAATTAAAGTTTAATTATAATAGAATGTTCATGGTTACTTTTAATTTTAATTTAATATTTTTTTTAACAGGAATGATGATGAGAAAGGGGTTGATTGGTTCACCCAGTGCTTCGAGCTTGAAGATGATGAATGAATGTTGGATTTGAAATCAAATAAAAAAATAATACAAAGTATTGTTTTTTATCAAAATCAAAAAGGAAAAGTGATGAAAAGGAGTGTGAGATTTGTTAGAGTAAGAGAGACAAATTTTGTTAGAGTGTGAGATTTAAGTTTTTAATTTATTATATACTTGATTTTAAAATATCATTAAAAGTACAGGAACCATATTTTACTTGTTTTGTATTACTTTACCCAAAGTTGCAGAGGATAAAGTACTCATAAAGACCTGTGTTACACAGAAAAGCAAAGGAGAGAGAAAAAAAGTTAACCCCGTTAGTTTGTATTTGACGGAAAAGACTTGATTGAGACCAATTTTTACACGTTTGGACGAAATTGAAACTTTTAAACCACGTTTGAACGAAATTGAAACTTTTTTAAAAGGATGGACGAATTTGACACACTACACCCAAATCAGGGACAAAGAAAGCAATTAAACCTATAATTTATTATGTTTGTGGGACCTTAATTGGATAAGCTTGGGCTTAGACTTGGTGTCCATTTACTATAACGCCTCAATTTCAGGATGTGAGGAGTTATTACAAAAGCCCATAATTTTTAAATCATTATCATAGCTCATAAACAATATTTTTGAAAACTCAACATCTAAACGTGCATAAATAATTCAAATTATAGCAATTCCAAAAGCAATGTCCAAATTCCATTATTCACAAATTTAAAAGTATTCAAAGAAATACAATAACTCCAACAAGTGTTGTATCCATATGGATTTGGTAGAAAACACAACGTTCTATACTAGCTTGACTTTGAATAAAACAATAAAAATGGTGCATAAAGAGTGTGGAAACATAATTGATGTACAAAACCAAAGCTATTTTAGCAATATAACATGTTTTAAAATAGTTTGAAGTTAAAAAGGATTAACTTCAGGATGATAAAGGCATGTTTAAACTATATTTCACCACTTTGTCCCTCTCTTGTAAAGGTTATGATGGCAACCCCTTTAGGGACTTCCCATCCAAAGAAGTATCAACTTAAGATTAAGAAAGGGAAGTTGAATAAACAAAAGGATATTTTCTTTCTAAGTCTTAGAATATTAACTAAATACATTTACTTTGTTTTGTAGGTCACCAATAAAGGAGGAAAACTATGCCTACACATCCTAGGAAGCTTGCCAAGCAAGGGAGCACAAAGGAGACAAGCTAAGTCGTGTAGGCTTCTTCTCTTTGGAGCATGTTTTCCACATTTTCCATGTGAAACACATCCAGCCGTGTTTCTTCTTTCCTTTGAAGCACATTCAACATATTTCTCAGGTGGAACACAAGCCAACCGTGAAGCTTCTTCTATTTGAGCATATTTTCAATGAGTTACACATGGAACACACATTTTGAATATGTATCTTGCACGTTGGAGAGTTTCTCATCATCTATAAAAGAGAGCTCCAATCCTTTGTAAATTTCAACTTGAGTGACATAGTGAATTGCTGCCAAATTGGATTTCCAGCCACTTCTCTCGAGTTCATTGCTTTGTGCCACTTTAGCACACTCATTCTCTAGCTTCCTTCCCTCTTGGAAGGCTTCCTGAGTTAGAGCCACTGCATATACACTTCCAAACTGCACCAAACATTTTCACAAACACCTTCCGTGCATTGCCTTCACTTGCCAACTCTTCATTCCGCTGCCACCTTCTACTTCGAGGAGCGGTCCAATCTTGAAGATTGGAGACGCTTCTATCAGGTTAAGTTATTAGTTATAAAGACATCATTAATCATGTTCTGAGAGTTCTTTTTGAATGTAACTCTAGATCCGTTCCTGATACATAGAGCCTAAGATGACCAAACTTCAATATGATTTCTCAATGACTACTTGAATGAATCATTTGCATTATGATCAGGAATCAACCAGAACATCTAGTCCTTGAACCAACTTTTGATTGTTCAAATACCTTCTATCTTTTAGTTTTTAGATTTGTTTCAGGGCAAACAAATTATAAAGTTAGGTGTGTTGATAAGTGCCTAATATGAGTTAGCTTTGATGTTAATTTGACATTTATCTTGTTTTGATTCTGTTAAATATATTTGGAAATCATCCTAATTTTACTTGTTTTCCAGGTTTGCTAAACTTGGAAATTCAAAGGTGAAATAAGAAGAAATTAGAGGAATTTTGAGCAAAATACAACAAACTAACTTAAGCGTGGTTGCCACGTGGAATTTGAGGCTTGGACCACATGAAGAAACCCACATTGGGAGGAAACCTCAAGCCTTGACCTAAGGCTAAAACCATGAAGAATCTTTCTACTAGAAGTTATCTCAAGGGGCTTGATCGTCGATGTTGTGCTCGACTCAAATTAATATTGTAGATTAAATGAAGTAACTAGGGAGTGACTTCTAAGTCGTCTCTTAAGGACCAATTTTGGTTCAATCAAATGATCAAACACGTAATTGGGGGGTGAACATATTTTGCACCACTACAGATTAAACAATTGTGACTCTAATCAACTAAGCAAAGATTAAACATAAAGTAGGCAACAAAGCATATACCTAATTGTAAGAATAAAACAAATTAAGGATTATGCAATGTATGAACAATGAAATTATAATGATAGTGCAATAATCTCAAGGACGCAATTGCAATCTCCCTTATTACCAACCCAAGAAAATTAAGCTTCCATTAAAATGAGTTTTAACACACCAAAACTAATTAGAAACATCAAACAACAGAGGCAAACAAAATGCAGAACGTTAAATTGGAAAATGGTATTAAAATTGGAACAAAAATGAGCATGAAATTGTAAAGCAAAATGAGAAAACAAAAACGAAACTGGATTATGAAATTGGGGATGGAAATTGCAGCAGAAAAGAGGCAAACAAAAATGAAGCAAGAACAAAAAACAAAATTGGAAATTAAAACGAAAAAGATTCAGTACATCGAGGGAAAAGAAAAAAAAAATTGAAAGCTAAGGGAGAGCATTTGTTCCTACGTTCTACAACACCCAAAATGAATGGAATAGAGAGTTCCACGTTTTTGCTCTCTTGGGTACTAAAACCTAGGCCTCAATCTGCCCTACCAATGGGCGTCTCACTAATTCACTAAAATGGGTCCAATAAGTCAAGTTTGACCTAATTTACATTAAAAACAAAAATAAAAACGAAATAAAAATACAATGCTGATGTGGATAATAGAAAATGACATGGCAACTCTCTTTATGTCCCAAAATATAATTCCTAAAATTTTCCTGAAAATAATAATGGAAATAATTAAGCTAAAACAATTCAAATTAATTAAAATATGGATTACTAATCAAATTAAGCCCAATTAGCAAAACTGAGGAAATAATGGAAAGTTAAGTGAATAAAAAAAATTAATGATTCATGAGGGCTCTAACACAGAGGCACAAGGCCTAAGCCATAGAGGAAACTCACCACAGGAGGAAACCTTAGAACTGGAGCCATGACGCCATCGCTGAAGCCACGTGTTGGAAGTATATAAAAGCAACATTTCCTCTCTATTTTGAGAGAGCCTTTATGGAGATTTTATACTAGACTTTCTAGACAGATTTAGATAGAGACTTTAAAGAGTCTTCTCATATATTTTTGATGAGTGCATATTTATACTTTCATTTAGCCTTTAATATTGGATTCTTAATTGATTTTGTACTTTAATAGAACATTTTAATTAGGATTTTTTATAATTGGGTTTTATTCATCATGAGATACAAAAATATGTTAAAAATATGTTTTTAGTTGTATAAATGTTTTTTGGATATTTTGAGGTGTGTTAGTGCAATTGCAGCTAAATCGAGCTCATTGAGATGTGGAAATAAAATGGTTAAAGTTTCATGATACCTGAAATATAAATCCAAGAATAAAAAATAATCAATACCACAAGAAGTCAATCCAAGCATTGCATGAAAAAAGTAAATAAATTTGGCTAAGCCAAGAAGAGGGATCATGCAACAAAAGTTGGATCTTACAATTTTCTCTAGTTTTTCTACTAAAAAGGCTTTTATAATTAATAAATGTGATAAAAGATAATTTGGGAAAAATATAACTTAACATATTTTATTTGATATTTTTAAATAATTACCTTATTTAATTATATCAGTAAATATCGAAAGATAATACTTGTCAAATCTTTTTTAATCTAGAAAAGATATTCTCAAATATTTTTAGATCTCCACAACAATCAAATATATCTTGAAGATATTGGATTATTTAAAAGATAATTGGATGAGATTACATTATTTGAAAGGACATTATAATAACAAAAAAACCCAAAACAAAACCTAGTCTAATTCCTATATAAAGAGACTAAGGGAAATACATTAGGGGAGCAGAAGAACCCTTTGGGGTTCTAATTTCGTTCTCTCTCTCTTCTCTCATGTTCTCCACCTTCTTTGTAACACCCCGATTTTTCGAAAGGTCACGGTGTAAAAATTTTCTCAAAATATTTTTCCATAAAACAATCTATTAAGACGATCAAACTTTATTTAATTAAAATGCAGAAGCAAAACACAATTATAAACATGTCTGTCCAAAACGAAATCTGAAATAAATCCTTTTTACATTAAAGATACCAAGTCTGAAAACTTTTAAATAGAATAAATCATCATTCCCAAAATATAAGATCCCAACTCTCACGTCAGCTACTTCGATCCAGTTTTATCATCAATGTCATCTACTCCTGTACAAGTACGATCATCGTAGCTCGAAACCACAACCACAACATTTCAAGGTGAGAAACCAGAAATATCATAACTCACAACAAAAAATATTTCATTTTAATCACAAAGTAATATAATTGCATAAACATATTCCATCACAACATTATCATCATAGTCAAGCCATTCATGAACCAATGTCATTTTCTTATATTGTGTTGTCATGACCTGTTCTCGCTAACAGGGGCCTGTTCTCGCTAACAGCTAACAGGGGCCTGCTCTCGCTAACAGCTAACAGGGGCCTGCTCTCGGTAACAGGGGCCTGCTCTCGGTAACAGGGGCCTGCTCTCGGTAACAGGGGCCTGCTCTCGGTAACAGGGGCCTGTTCTCGGTAACAGGGGCCTGTTCTCGGTAACAGGGGCCTGTTCTCGCCAACAGGGGCCTGTTCTCGCCAACAGGGGCCTGTTCTCGCCAACAGGGGCCTGTTCTCGCCAACAGGGGCCTGTTCTCGCCAACAGGGGCCTGTTCTCGCCAACAGGGGCCTGTTCTCGCCAACAGGGGCCTGTTCTCGCCAACAGGGGCCTGTTCTCGCCAACAGGGGCCTGTTCTCGCCAACAGGGGCCTGTTCTCGCCAACAGGGGCCTGTTCTCGCCAACAGGGGCCTGTTCTCGCCAACAGGGGCCTGTTCTCGCCAACAGGGGCCTGTTCTCGCCAACAGGGGCCTGTTCTCGCCAACAGGGGCCTGTTCTCGCTAACAGGACAGTTCGAGTCGTCTTCCATCTCAACTTCCGACCTATCTCCCCGACTTCTCAAGGACTAACGAGTAAAAACACTGGCACTACGCGCACCAGTGCACTATACTCAGCACGAGCCGAAGCCTTTTGGGCGAGACATCCACCTCCCCGCGCAGAGGGAAGTGACACTCGAATCACTATCTCTAAACGAGAGTCCAACACATTCTTAACATAGTGCAGTACGAAAAGTCCATCCATGACCGACGACAGTAGGAGGAAATAACATAGTTTCATGTTCACATCTCAAATCAATACTCATTATCAATATAACATGTAATACTCATCATTTTATTTAATCAACATGACCATCAACATACTCATTTATCAATTGTCTAAAAGTAAACCCCCAAGAGCGCACTAAAACTCTTCATCAACTAACAAAAATCTCCTACAAACAACATTATTTCCACGGTACCTAGCCATCTCTCTAGTTAACCCCGCTACCCAAGGATAAAAGCCACAAGCTTAAACTCACACGTCTTAGAACACGAGAACGACAATAATACAACATGTGCCCTTCCTCTCGGATTCAATTTCATACCACCTCAAAATCATAATTGACATACACATTCGCAACAGTAACAATAATCCAACATCCATCAAGTTTAACATTTTAATAGGCTACTCCAATGATTAAATCATCACATAAAATTAATCTTCAATGACAACGAAAGAATAAACAAAGATCACCCACGGTTTTACCCCCATTCTTGACTTTAATATAAAAACGAACTCAACAAAACAAAGATACACTCCATTAATCGTCCATTCACGCACATACCGAAAAGAAGCTATATACACCTAACAAAATAAGCCATTTAGGCCAACGAAGTTTTTTATAAATGCATACACTCCCCTTTCCGTTTTGATTCAACAAAATATTTCCTTATGATCTATCTGAGATACAAAACCCACAATCCAGTATTTTTTTTCCTCTTTCAATGTAGAGAACAGTTTACGTTCTCTTTCCCTTCTACCTAATGAAACAAATAAAATAATAATACCCCAAAAGATAAAATAAACAACCTACCTAAAAGGAAAATATTAACTTCTTTCTCTCTCCTAAAATAACGTATAACTAATGAAAACCATGCAACATTAAGCACACAGAAACACACATACAACATTAACCACTAGACCAGCATTATCACGTTGATAAGTTAATGCAAAGATTAATATTTAAATACTTGTTCCACCTATTTTGAAAAATAAAAATAATTATAAAATAATTTTTATAAACTCTTAAACACTTTTGATATTGGTATTTGGGATACTGTTGAAAATGGTCCTTTTGTTCCTAATATTATTGTTAATAACGTGTAGGAACCTAAGACTTATGCCCAATGAACTGGTGATAAGAAAAAGAGGACTCAATATGATGTTAGGGCTAGAAATATTATTTCATCTAATTTAACCATTGATGACTTTTACATGATTTATATTTGTAAAAGTGCTCAGGAAATGTGGGAAAATTTAAGAGTAACTCATGAAGGAACAAATGAAGTTAAGCGTGCTCGAAAGAACTCTTCAATCAAATAATATGAGATGTTCTGGATGAAACATTAGGAAACAATCCATGATGTGCAAAATCGTTTTACACACATCGTCAATCAATTATCTAATTTAGGTAACAATTTTGGCATTGAAGAGTTAAATATTAAAATTCTAAAATCTTTGAACATGGCAACCAAAAGTCACGACCACCACAGAGTAACAAAATCTTGCAACCATGTCTATGGCAACTCTGTTTGGTAAATTAAGAGAACACGAGATTGAACTTAAAAGGTTGAAAGAAGAAGATGACCAAGGAATAAAAAGAAATATTTCTTTTAAATTTGAGGTTGTCAATAGCAAAAGCGTCAAAGACGGTGATGATTCTGATTGCGAAGATCCAGACCAATTGATAAAAATGCTCACAAAGTTCATGGAGAACAAAGGAAAATACAAAGATCGCAAATAGAAGATTCAAGGATCCTCCTCAAAATTTAGGTGTTATAATTGTGGAGAATTAGGACATATCAAAGCAAATTGTCCAAATAAAGAAAGAAAATTCTCCAAAATAAAGGAGTGGGAAGAGTATAATTCAAGCTCTTCATCAAGCTCTGCATCAAGCATTAACGACTTTAATGAGCAGACAAATATATGTTTAATAGACGACGATATAGTTGGAAGCCAAGTAAGTACCTTTAGTGATTCTGATAATTCTAATGATATATATTTTGATGAAGATGAATTGCATGATACATTTAAGGAATTATTGCTAGAATCAGAAAAACTAGATCTTGCTCATAAGAAATTAAAAGTTGACTTTAAAGAATTAAAATCAAAATTTGAAAATATGCTTGAAGAAAATGAAAATTTGAAAAATAAAATTTCTATTTAGAAAAAGATAACTTTGTTAATGTACATCTTGCATAAATTTGAAGAAACTACCCGAAACAACCAAAAGAGAAAGGTTGTTAAAAATGTTCCTAAATATAATTATAATTATTACGATTATAATTATAATATTAAAATTAAAAATGTTCCCAAATATAATTATAATTATCATGAGAATAAAATCAAGTATGTTCCTAAATATAATCAAAATTATTATGATTATAATTATAAAAATAAAAAAAATATAAAAGAACCCGTAAAGTTTGGGTAGAACATGGAACTACTTATAGGAAACCAAATGTTGCTACATGTTTTTGTTGCATGGAAAAGGATCACACCTCTAATAAATGTAGAATAAAACATTATGGTGTTCCAAATGGAATATATACATGGATTCCTACTATAAAATAACCTATCTCTAACTTTCAAGGACCCAAATAACTTTTTTTGTGTTACCAAAATATTATTTTTTTTATTTTGCAGGTTATTTAAAAAATAAGGAAGAAGCTTTTGGGTGTGAACCAAAACTTGATAAAGTATAATTTGTCAAATTAAGGGGGAGTTTTCAACATGAAAAGAAAAATTTTATTTTTTAAAACTACTTCTCTTTCTTCCTTAAGGTATCAAATTTAGGGGAAGATTAATTTTGTTTAAGTTACTCAATAAGGAAGAGTACTTCTTTACACTCTTTTTATTTGTTTGTTATTATTTCTAAATTTATTGTATTTACTATGTTTTGAATTATGTCTTTTGTTTCCCTTTAATAAAAACTGTGATAACTATTATTTATTTGTTTTGCCTTATTTTTTTATGGTTTATATTCAAGGGGAGTTTTATATTTAGGAGGAGAAATATTTTCAATCATACATAGCTTTTTTTAATAATGATAAAAAAGGGAAGAAAATTATTTAAAAAGCTTAAATATATTTATCTCTTGTCCACTAATCCCTTTCTTTAAGTTAGGTATGAGTTAAAGATTCATATAGGTTACAAAAAGCTTTAAATAAAAGAAAATTAAAGGGGTTTTGATAATCATAAAAAACGGAGAGATTAAGTCTCAAGTGCTCTGTTGCCAGAAGATCTTTATGAAGACTTGTTTGTGTTAAAGCTTTTTTTAATTTACTATATTTATGTAAATGATGTGGTTTATCTTTGACTCTATGTATTGTTTGCCTTAGATTGCGTTAAAATTCGTTTTGAATCAGAAAACCAAATTTTATACTCAAGATAATCGATTATCAACTTATAATAATAGATTAGTGGTAATCAATTATGACTTGCCATAATCGATTATTGTGAGCAATTATGATAATTTTTAAGCAAGCTTTTTACCGTTGTGCATTCGTTAAATGCATAATCGATTACCATAAGTGGATAATTGATTATCATAAGTGGATAATCGATTGTCACACGTTAATTAGCTTACATCGGATTTTTTGAGGTATCCTTGAGTGATTTTTTTATAAATTGGATTGGGACTCTCATTCTGAAATACGAAAGATGTTGTATTCAAAATTCTAATTTGTTATGTGTTGTGATAAGTGTTCTAGGGTTTGTGTAACCCTTGTGCTTCTGGCTTTGAGAACTTGGTGTTGGCATAGAGTGAGAACGGGAGTTGTGATTGAATGTTGTTGATGGACGTATGATTTGTGTGATCCGAACCAATATAAAAATCACTTGTGCATTTTTTTATCTTCCTTACTCTATAATTTGTTTAAATTATTGTTAAAGAATTTATACTTTACAAGAAAATTATTAAAGGTATTATTTGCGATAAGAAACGAATTCACCCCCCTCTTGGTTTGTTGTACACGTTAACCATTTCGCTGCTATACTTTGACAGTTATCAGCAACAAGTTGTCACATCTACTACTGCACCTTATATAAGTAGGTTGACTATAGGTCAATTAAATGATTATCAGTTATAAATTCTTTTGAAGATATGGGTTGAGTAGAATTTGTTGGCTACTATCTTAGCAATACTGAAGTTGCTATAGTTTAGTAGTATTAATCACGTCAACGACACCATTATCAAATGTAGTTCTTTTAAAAAAATCATTAAGGGACTAGAAGATGAAGTTCCTTTCTTGTATTAACTACCCATCCATTATGAAGAGCTAAATCTCCTAGGTATTGAAGTGAGATGTAAACCACTTTAAACTCTCTTGTATTAGGTACTATTTTATTTATGAATGCTTGATTTTAATTACATGTTTATGAATTGGTATATACTTGTTGTTAGATGAATTGATCAGTCATGTTATTTTACTAGCTTGAGATTGAGTGGAAACTAGTTTCAAGTTGTGGTTAAGTCAATTCTCCTATATGTTTTTAAATGCTAGGAATAAATCTAAGGTTGCAATTGGCAATAAAATCCTAATTTTAATATAGGTAATCCATTCAAGTAGTTATATGCTGGAGATCATATTGATGTTTGGTTATCCTAGGCTCTAAGTGTCAAGAATGGATCTAGAGTTACATTCAAAGAGAACTCCCAAGACTTGATTATTTGTAGCGTAATATTTAACAATAAAACCATTACTAGAGAGGGACAAAGTGGCAAAGTCGAACTTCAACACGTTTTAATCATTTGAAAGTTAATAGTTTTTAATCCAAACAATTTTATCACGTCTTTTACTCGGTTTTCATGAACAAACCTTGTTTCGTACATCTTACAACCCATTTACTGTTTTATCATCAATCAAACTAGTTAGAACATTGTGTTTTCTGTCAAATCCCTGTGGATACGACACTTATTATACTACAAACTACCCAGTATGCTAATTGGTATATTTGATTGTAGAGTGGGCTTCCAGCACAAACCTCAAGATGATTTGAGTTAACACGTACCTTGAGTTGAGGGAAGTCAAGTCCGTGTTAGACCTACATTTGGTCAATTCATGACAAGCCCACAATGGGTTGTGTAGAGTCAAGCCCACCTTTAGCCGACTCAACTTAGGCCCACCTTGTAACATCCCTTTTTTTACACTTTTAAAGTCGTTTAGTTATAAACAATAAATAATTTCTAGTAAAACCTCTTAAAAATATGATTTTTGAAAAACTTTTTCTTTTAAATTTTAGTCGTCTAATAGTTTAAATTAAGTCGTCTAATAGTTAAATATTGAGTCCTCTAATAGGCTAAAATTGATATCATCTAATAGACCATATCTCTAACGCATTTAATGAGTGTAATGAGTTCAAGTGTTATCGTCTAATGTCTACTATACAATAATCACTTCCAAAATCTTATAAAAAATTACTTAATCTGAATAATATGAAGTCTTTTATTGAACCTAAGAAAAACAAAATCAATTGTTTTTACATAATAAATTTGAGTGACATGAAAAAAAAAAGAAAATTATAAATGGCAAGTTGTTACCCAAACACATCTCATTTTCCTCTCGTTTGTAATTTCTATGCATCCATACATGCTTCATCATTTGCTCCCATGTTACGCTTCGTCGTAGATAAAAACCACAACTACAAACACAAGAGTAAGCTAATAAATATAACATACATCACAACACATCATTCATTATATTATGGAATTCTAGCCTTGGTTCTACTTGCCTTACATCATCATCTCAAACGTCTCATACTTCTCGAAGCATTCATGGAGACATGCTCATTCGACTCTAAGCATTCATGTGGACATACCCTAACGCTTGGGAGAATTCATGAAGACATGCTAAGGTCTCAGATTTCAGAAAAATAAACATACTTAGATGCCTAGGAGCACTCTTGGAGAGATGCTTACACTCGACTCATCATAGTCAGATGCCTAGGAGCACTAATGGATACATGCTCACACTTGTTTTGGAGCATTCACGGAGACATACTTATAACATATCATTAGTTTAGTAATACAAAACATGACAATGATATTAATACTCATATCAAAATCACATGAAATATTACTTCCCTTAACTTGGATTGAGTACATAAAACTTTGAAGTTTCTCCCTATGTTTGAATCTTTACTTTTCATTCAATTATACTCGTCCACATTCTTTCTCACCCAACATTACACTCAATCACTCATTTAGTATGAATATTTATAGGTTTTACTTTCACCCTTAAAATCCAAGATACTCTAAGAGATTTTATGTGATGCTTCTATTAACCATAAAATATCAAATATATTTATTACTACATTTATATTTTCATTTCATTTTCTTAGGAAAAATCTTATTACATCTATAAAATAAAATCTTAGACTTTAGAGATAATCCTCGTAATATCCTTGGAGATAAAATAAGAAAAATTATTTTAAAGATGCTTTCACACACTCTATAATCTTATAAAAATTATCTCTATATCATTAAATATTTTATCTCTTTAGAAATATAAAAAATTCTTGATTATACATCAATATTCACCTTATTTCCTACGTAATCTTAATTTAACAACTAAATATTTCCTATAATAACAAATTATATTCCTAATACCTTCTAGATAATTCTTTGAAAGATAATCTTACCAAAATATGTTATGCCTCATCGATTAGTTTAGTTATCTTCGCCCAACAAAATGATATTGTTTACTCCCTTTAGTTATTTGTATAGTCTATTGCTTATGTTATGTAGTACTTATATTATTAAGGCCATCTAATTCTTATATCTTCACACCTCTAGTCATCTAATGCTTACATTGTCTACTCCCTAGTCAATGCTCAGTCATCTACTCCCTTAATTGTTTACTCCATTCACAAGAGTCATCTAGTGCTCATATTTTCAACAGTAGTCGTCTACCCTACCTTATAGTTAACATTTATTACCCACAACATTTATTTTGTTTTATATTTATACAACACATTTTCAATGGTCTTAGACACCTTTGGTCGAGTAATCTTGGGCACACCTTAGGCCGAGTTAATTTGGGTCCACCTTGGCCAAGTTAGGTCAGACCACCTAAGGCTAAGTTGATTCGTGCATGCCTTGGACTGACTAGGGTTGGAGCCACCATGGGCCAAGTTAGTTTGAGCCCACCTCGAACTGAGTTAGTTTGGGGCCACCTTAGGTTGAGTAGCGTTGAGCCCACCTTTAGTTGAGTAGGGTTGAGTCAAGTCGAGACAAGTCTACCTCATGTTAAGTCGAGTTAGACCCATCTTTGGTTGAGTCAGATCGAGTCAAGTCCACCTCATGTTAATTCGAGTAGGACCCAACTTGGTCAAGTCATGCTAGTTCCACCTCGGACTAAGTTGAGTCAGACCCATGTTGGGTTGAGTAGAGTTGTGTCTATATTAGACTTAATAAAATCAAACCACATGAGATTGATTCGCTCAGGCCGAAATCAAATTGAGTTTAGTTTGACCTACATAAGATCGAGTCGATTGACCCACCTAATCTAAGTTGAGTTATACCCACCTTTGGTTGAGTTAAGTAAAACTAACCTTTAGTTTAGTTGAGTCAAATGCACATCAAATCGAGTTAAATCAAGATGATGTTGGACTAAGTTGAATATGACCTACATGAGGTCGATCTTAAGCCAAGTTTAGATCATGTCATGCTAATTTAGGTTAGGATAAGATTGAACAGGATCATACCTACGTTGGATGATATCTAGTCTAGTTGAACCCAAGTTGAATTGGTTTGACTGTGAATTGAACTCTAGCTTTCTAATTAAGTTACAAATAATAAAAATTAACTAAAAAATAATTTTAATTAACTTAAAATTTAAAGATTCCTCCTTTTATTATAAAAAAATATTTAGGAGTTCAGTATACTTTTGTAATAAGTAACAAATCTTCTAAACCTCCACTTTAAAGAAAATATTTAGGAGTTCAGTATATTTTTTTGTAGTAAGTAAGAAATCTTCTAAACCTCCACTTTAAAGAAAATATTTTGAGAATTGGAAATTTTCAGTCTGTTCGTTTAATAGACCGAATAAAAAGAATTATTGAATTAATGCTGGTAAAAAACCATGATGGAATTGACTACTCTACTTATAAAATTAACCAAATTGTCAATTGGAAAATGTTTGGTCAATGGATCTAACAACAACTACTTGTTAACGTGATGATTTCGACTTTGTTTCCGAATACCTCCTACGAAACTTTACATTTTTCCTCCTTGTAATTACTTTAAATTTTAATATTAACTATTTTAAACGTTTTTTCTAGAATTAACTACTATATTTCCTCAGATGTTCGACCACTTTATCTTTTATTTTTGACTTCATCCTCATCATATTTCAGTTTGGCGATTTCGTCATTGTTCGGCTGGATTATTATATTCCTCCAAAGTTTGACGAGACTTTATTTTTACTTGTATTTCAAAAAGCGCCAGAGGAAATATTTTAAGTCATGTATTATCTTTTCTCTTTTTTAAAATTATTTTTTATGTTAATAATACAAAAGCATAACATAAAATTTGGAATATCTTTAAGAAAGTCTATCTATTTAGCCAAACTGAAATATGATGAGGATGAAGTAAAAAATAAAGATAAAGTGGTCGAACTTCTGAGCAAATATAGTAGTCTAGCTATTTAAAATCTAATTCTAAAATATAAATAGATAATGTAATTAGACGATAATAATTTAAAACAATATTATACATAATTAAATTCAGAGATATACGTAATTATATTTAATGCATTTTTATTAAATTAATTAATAAAAAATAGAAATCCAATTTTGACTGAAAAACATTACTAATATTGATAGCAATAAAACTATATCCAAACTATATCCAAATTATATATTAAATTGAAACACCGAACCAGATTCATGTGTATCCAAATTTTATATTAAATTAAAACAGCTTTAGACTTTTTCAACAAGTGCAACAATCTTGAACCCAAATGTAGACAATATGATATTATTGAATATCTGAGAACAGTGATAACGAAGAAGTAGTTTCCAGATAATTTTGGAATTTAAGAAAAAGATGTTTTCCACACTACTGTATTATTTTTAGACCGTTAAAACAACAGTAAATAACACCACATTAAATCAAGTTATTTAATTGAAATATAAAGTAAATTATCAAGTATAGACTTCATGGACTGTGAGCAAATCAGGACCATTCAGTTAATTGATGAATTCAATTTTTAAATAGTAATTCAAAAGTTACATGTTTTTATAATAAATATTAACAAATATTTTTAGGAGGCTAATCAAAAATTCAATTTTGACCACTTTAAATATAATAAACACAACCCATCCAATTGGTCCAAGACGGCTATTTAATCTTTTGTTATTGTGTATCTGTTTGTCTTTTGAAAGATGGTCAAAAGAAATGTAATATATAAATAAAATAAATGGAATTGAGTATAGTATATAAATCCCTCTCCCCTGTCATCTTCATTATCAGGGTTTGTTCGTTTATTTCTTCATCAGAAAGTGCTTTTGTGTTCCATGGCTTCAATGTCTCTTAGATTCTCTCCCAATATCTCTTCACTCACAAACGGTACCTATATCAGCAATTACTTTCTTATTATATTTTTCAATTATTTTTTTATGTAAAACTTTTTTTTTCCATTACTATTTTTGGTTACTAATACGATTAACATTGATAATATTGTAGGTGGAAATCTCTGGCGAAGCAATCATTCCAACAAGAATTTTTCCTATGGAAGTATGTTTTACATATTCTCTGTTTCTTTAATTATTTAACCTTTTTATTTGTTATAACTTTAATATGTTATTAGTTATAACCTTCTTAGTTATTATAACTATAATTTCGAAATCACCCTGACTCGGCATCTTAACCTTCACATTTATTAATATTATTATTCAACATTCAAAAAATTTATAAAATTAATATTATTAAAAATTATATTTTAAATCTAATTCAATCTCAAAAACAATCCACTAATAGATAAAACTTTCAAAACAAAAGTTATAATTTTCAAATCTATTTTTAGTTATTCTTCTTTCTATCACTTGATATTGATATGATACTTTGAGAATCAACAAATATAATTTTTAGTTTCATACTTTTCTCTGTTTGAAGGAAAATTTACTTTAATTTTCCTTTGTTTAGGAAATACTCAAGTACTTTTATCTTTTATTTATTTATTTTGCAAAGTTTGATATAAAGATGTAACGATGTACAATTTTGGAATCATAATAAAATAAAGGATAAATAAAGCTTTTCAAAGTTATATTGTTTGATTTATTTTTTCATTTTTAAAGTATTTAATATAGTCTTTTAATGATGTATTATTGTCTTAAACGCTTTGAAATAGTGTGGTTTTATTTAATATCGTATATTTATAATATATCTCTTTTATTAATAGAAGTAAAAAAAAATTTAATTATTTCATTTGATTTGTACCATAAATTTTAATTTAGTTTCCTCATGAATTTGTTCACTATATTATTTTATATCTTTCCCAAAATTCGACGTATGTATTCGGATTATCACTGCCCAAGTGTCACTACTGAAATGCTGCAGTCATCACGAGATATAAATATTATTAAATACTTTCCTCATCATAAGAAATAAAAGTAAGGTTGAATACTGAATATTGAGAACTTGTCCACAAGAGCTTTTTTCATATAATTTTCTAAATAATAAAATTTAAAAAAGCAATAAAAAGTGAAAAAAAAATGGCAACCATAAAATCTGCAACAAATAATTAATAGAAAGATTAATCGAAAGTGAAAGGTTACACAAAAATACTTAATATATAGAAATTTGCGTTTATTTTTATTTACACTATGAGTATTATGTTCAATGAATTAATTTTAATATCATTGGGATACCAAGATCAAAATGAATTTGTTTTTCTAAGAAATATAAAAACTAATTATATGTGACTTTGACTACCTATATGCTACCATAATTGAGGAAAAATTAAATTGTTGAAAACAGTTTCAACTATTTCAGAAATAATATGGTTTTTGTCAAATCAACCATTTTGAATTTTGTTGTGAATGGTCACTTATACTGCATGCAATTAACATTAATATTTTTGTGTTGTAGGTTCTTTTGCACCAAAAACTTCAATGCACCAAAGGAAAAATGAAATAGAATATAACCTTTCGAAATTGCAACAACCGATTCTGAAGAATCAGTTCAAAAGTGTTGAAGGAGTGTCTACGAATGAAGAAAACAACAAGAAATATATTCCCAAAGCAATCTCCAAAGAATCTTTTGGGTCTGAGGAATCCATTGCTTCTGAAACAAAAGACATTGTTGGCTCTGTCAAACGTTTCCTTGTTGCCTTATATTGGTTTGTCTATCCTTACACAATGTTTGGTCGAGTAAGTTCAATCTTTGTATTCCTTTAATACATATAATTAATCCTTAATTCTTATGGTTAATACTTAATTCAATTTATTTTTATGAAACACTACTTTGGATATATATAACAGTTAAAATATATAATTTATAATATATAATTCTAGTTATATAATTGAACGTAAATCTTAATTTACTATCTCAGTCTTATAAAGATAACTTAGATTCAAATTTAATTTTTAATATGGTATTAGAAACATTTAAGGTTTATATCAAACACTAGAATAATTTAAAATTTATAAAAATTGAAATTCAAATCTATATTTTCACCCGTTATCAGATTTACTTCATTTCGATGTTCGATTTTCTTAACATAATTAAAGAAGTGTATTAGAATTGAATCGATTTGTAAAAATAAATTATAGTTAAACTAATTTCTAATATCCTAATTGTTTAAAATTTATTTTCCTTTGACAGACATTAAGCACGATTTCTGCATCACTTCTAGCAGTAGATAAACTATCAGATATATCATCTCCTTTATTTTTCATTGGTGTAATACAGGTGAGACTCCAAATATGTTCGTTTTTATTCTTAAATGTTCAATTAAAAGCAATCCTTTACTTTGTTAATACTTTCTGACTTTTTAAAATGTTTCAGGCTCTGCTACCTTTCTCGTTGATGGACTTTTACGTTAATGGCGTGAATCAATTGTATGACTACGAAATTGACAAGGTATGAAACTTTTACTATTAGAAATAAATAATTTGAAATAATTTATCACTTTAAATATAGTAAAAAAAAATGCCACCTTTTATATTTAATAAGCTTTTTGAAGGAAGTACTGTATTGCTTGTGTTTTATTAATCTCTGTTCTTTTCTTTTTTGAAGATAAACAAACCATTTCTTCCGTTGCCATCGGGGGCATTTTCCCTTACAACTGGTGTTGTTATTACTGTTTCATCTGCAATCATGGTATTAATCCATTTTTTACAACAGTATAGGGTCCTTTTATATATAGCATATGAGGCTTATTGTTTTATTCTTTTTTCTACAGGGCTTTTTGGCTAGCTATATGATAGGTTCTTGGCCATTATTTTGGGGTCTTCTATCATTCTTTTTAATATGGAGTGGTTATTCAATTAAGGTGAGTTCTCTCCTTTGCACCTGCAATTATCTTTAGCGGTGATTGACTCGATTATTGTTAGACTCTGATTATTGTTAAAAAATAAATTTTAAGTTTAATTTAATTTTATAAAACTAATTTGTAAAATAAGATTTGTCCTATTTATATATTATAAATTGACTTTATAATTTTAGTTTATGTGAAATTTTTCAACGATCGTTAAAGTGTTAACAAGGATGTCCTGTCTAGTATATCAAATTTCCTTAGTTGATTTGTCAAACTCATAAGTTTCTTTAACTTGTTATATATTTCCAAAGTAGACTTTTAATACCTTATGTTTTTCCTTTGTTTGACTAAGTTTTAATGTTCTTAATTTTCTTTTTTTGTTATAACACTATTTTGTAACTTTTCAGGGTCCCTTCTTGAGATGGAAGAAAAATCCACTGCTTGCTGCAACTTGCATATATACTACTTTGGCTCTTATATTTCCCATTTCGTTCTTCTATCACATGAAGGTTTGTCCTATGCAATATTATTAATTAAAGTATAAGAAAAACATGGGAAGAGTATTTTTTATTTATTTTTTAATGAAATGATTTGTGTGAAATTGTCCAGACTTTTGTGTTGAAGAGAGCAGTTGCCTTTCCAAAGCCACTGATGTTCTTTGTTGCATTCACAAGCATATACTCATTGGGTATAGCACTCTTCAAGGTAAAGGTTTATTCTTTCTCAAACTATACATACATTATTTAAACATCAAATTTTTTTTGGTCTGATATATGACTAGTATAAAATATTTTATTGGATGTTTATTATATAGGATATACCCGATATTGAAGGAGATAAAGCATTTGGCATCCAATCTTTTTCAACACGTTTAGGTCAAAAAAAGGTATGGTTTTTTGAGTAAAACATGTGATGTTTTTTTGAATAAATCACATCTCTTTGATGTTTCTAACCAATCTTCCTTAATTATTAGGTATTCTGGATTTGTGTTTCCATTTTGGAATCTGCTTTTGGAGTTGCCATTCTGGCAGGACTATCATCTTCTCACCTTTGGGTTAAACTTGTCACGGTAATATACACTTTTCACACGTATACATTGTAATCATGAACAAAGAGATTATAATGTCACCTCTTAGAATTGTTTTTTTTTTTTAAATATCATGCTTAATTTCTTTATTTTATTAGTATAACAGATATATTTAAATCTTTTCAATAATGCTTGAAATTTTTTGGGTGTGAAACATTTAGGGTCTGGGAAATGCTGTTCTTGCTTCAATTCTCTGGAACCAAGCCAAATTTGTAGATTTGAGTGACAAAGCTTCCATTAGATCCTACTATATGCTGATTTGGAAGGTAATACTCTTAAATAATGTTTATAATATAAGATAATGTGACAAACATATTTGGACGTGATTTGTATTGATGTGTTTTTTTTCCTTGTTTGCAGCTATTGTACGTGGCATACTTCCTCACGCCTTTAATTAGATAAGGATATGTTTGAAGATTAAAGCAATATGTTCACAGTACATTGAACAAAATAAACGATATTTGTTTTGCTTCTAAAGTTAATAAAACTGTCAAAAGTGTAGAGATTTTTTTTTAAGTAGTTGTTGTATTCTTTCTTATGTGTAACCTGTCTAAATCTTTTATTTGATAAAGTATTGTCATTTATCTAACGGATGTGTTATGAGAAAAGAAAGGATAGGAATTGTATTTCTTATTCCATCAGAAGAGAGTACAATTTTACATATATATAATTGTTTGAAACAATATATAAACGGAATACAAATATAAAAATAGAATATAAATATATGAAGATAAATGCACAGATATGAACGGAAAATAAATTAAATCTAATATCCCCCTCAAGCTGCAGCATATATATCCTTAATGCTCAGCTTGGACAACAAAGATTGAAATTGTGCTGGATGCAAAGCTTTAGTATGAATGTCTGCAAGTTGTGCTGAAGTAGGAATGGACAGGAGCTTAATTACACCAGCTTGAACTTTATCTCTTATGAGATGACAATCAATTTCAATATGCTTTGTTCTTTCATGCATGGCTGGATTTTGTGCAATTTGTATAGCAGATTGATTGTCACAAAACAGAGAAACTGGTTGTGGTAGAGGTTGTTTCAAATCATGGAGCAAATACAGAAGCCATTGAATTTCACATGTTGTGGAAGCTAAAGCTCTATATTCTGCTTCGGTTGATGATCTAGATATAGTACCTTGCTTCTTGGATTTCCAGCTAATTAATGATGCACCATAGAACACATTAAAACCAGTCACAGACCTTCTAGTGTTAGGGCAAGCAGCCCAATCAGAATCACTAAAAGCCTTGAGAGCATGTTCTGTGTTGGAGGGAAAGAATAATCCTTGTCCTGGATTGTTCTTGATATATCTCAGGATTCTTATTGCTGCTGCATAGTGATCTTCCAAAGGATTGGAAAGAAATTGACTGAGAGTACTAACAGCGAAACATAAATCTGGTCTTGTGTTGGTTAGATATAGTAACCTGCCAAGAAGTCTTCTATAGGCCT
Source organism: Vigna angularis (assembly GCF_016808095.1). NCBI lineage: Eukaryota > Viridiplantae > Streptophyta > Magnoliopsida > Fabales > Fabaceae > Vigna > Vigna angularis. Next base: position 23,196,181 of record NC_068978.1, on the reverse strand, counting down.
GCACATCTGAATAGGGTTTCCCTTCTGTCTTGGAAAATTTTGTGCCTGGCTGTATAGGAGTAGAAACAGGTTGACACCCCAACAATCCTGCATCTTCTAGTAACTCTAGAGCATACTTCCTTTGTGACAAATTAATGCCCTGTTGAGATCTTGCAATTTCTAAGCCCAGAAAATACTTGAGTTGGCCTAAGTCTTTAATCTTGAACTTTGCATTCAATAGAGCCTTCACAGTTTGGATTTCCTGGATGTCATCACCTGCCAAAACTATATCATCTACATAAACAAGTAAGATGGTAATATGAGCAGAATCACTTTTGACAAAAAGTGAATAATCTGATTTTGATTGTGTGTAGCCCAAAGAAAGTAAAGTAGTTGTCAACTTGTAATTCCATTGTCTAGAGGCTTGTTTGAGTCCATATAAAGACTTCAACAACTTGCAAACTTGTCCTGGTTTTTCAGATTTATAACCAAGAGGAAGAGACATGTATACTTCTTCATCTAGATCCCCATGTAAAAAGGCATTAGTTACATCTAGTTGATGTAAATACCAATGTTTGGAAGCTGCTAAAGCTAGAACCAATCTTACTGTTGTGAGTTTGACAACAGGTGAAAAAGTCTCAAAGTAATCTAAACCTTGTTGTTGTGTGTAGCCTTTGGCTACAAGCCTTGCCTTGTATCGTTCAATACTCCCATCAGCATGCCTCTTTATTTTGTATACCCATTTACATCCGATAGGTTGCTTTCCATTAGGTAGATCAGTCAAAACCCAAGTTTTGGTATTTTCTAAAGCTGCAATTTCTTGATCCATGGCATTTCTCCAACAATCATGTTTGATGGCTTGGTTATAGGTTTTAGGTTCACTAACTTGGGAAAGATTAAGGACATATGATTTATGAAGAGATGATAATGCATCATATGATAGATATGAAGAGATAGGATATAAGGTACCTGTGGATGACTGAGTGGCGGAAGAAGTAGATGACATGTTGCAATGATAGTCCTGCAGATAAGATGGTGTATGTTTTGGCCTAATTGATTTCCTTTGTGGAGTAGCAGTGATAGGTTCAACAGAAACAGGCTGAGAAGAGAAAATAACAGGGTCGGAAACAATAGAAGGAGGAGATGTAAGTGGTAAAGAGGGTTGATCAGTAACTTCTGAGAAAAGAGGTGATGGAGGTGAAATAATTTTGGTGACAAAATCCAAGGAATTTTGTGTATTAATAGGTGAGTGCTTGTCACTAGTAAGAAAAGGAAATATATTTTCATAAAATACTACATTCCTTGATAGAAAAATTTCCCTAGAATTGAAATCTAACAAAAGGTAGCCTTTCACTCCTGTTTTAAAACCCAGTAAAACACATTTTCTTGCACGAGGTTGAAATTTTGTTCTATGAGTTTGAAGAGTTGAAGCATAGCAAAGTGAGCCAAAAACTCGTAAGTAAGTAATGTCAGGTTTAACATTGTGTAACAGCTGAGATGGAGAAAAATATGTCAAAACTTTGGAAGGTAAAATATTAATGAGTTGCACAGCATAACGAACAGCAAAAGACCAGAAAATTATGGGCAAATGGGATTGAAACATTAAAGATCTAGCAACATTGAGAATGTGTTGATGTTTTCTCTCAACGACTCCATTTTGTTGAGGTGTTTCAACACATGATAATTGATGTTGTATCCCTTTTTGTCTATAAAAATCTGTCATTGCAAACTCATTACCATTATCTGATCTAACAGCTTTTACATCAATGCCAAATTGTGTTTTTATATAAGAAACAAAGCCAATAAGTTGTGATCTTGTATCTGATTTACTTGTCATTAATTTAATCCATGTGTATCTAGACATATCATCCACTATAGTTAAGAAATATTTGAAACCATCAACAGAAGAAGTACTATAGGGCCCCCAAATATCAACATGAATTAAATCAAAAGGAGCTTTTGAAACAGTAGTACTTAATTGAAAAGGTAATTTTCTTTGCTTAGAATAATGACAAGCATCACAATGCGTGTATTTTGTATTGGGTAAAGTGGCATACATGTTGCGTAATTTGGTATAACAAGAAAAAGAAGGATGCCCTAGTCTATAGTGCCAAATATCTATAGAGTTATGTCTTATTGTAGAACAAGCAATAGAATTCTCAGAAGTAATAGCAGCTGGTGAACCAAGGGGTGTGGGTGCAGGAACTATCATGACATACAAGCCATCTCTTTCTTCAGCTTTGCCAATCATCTGCAGGGTTGACTTGTCCTGTATTTCACAGGAAAATTCAGAAATGTTAAGTTTACAAGATAAAGATTTAGTTAACTTTGTGACCGAAATAAGATTGACAGAAAAATTAGGAATAAACAAGACATTATGTAAAGTAAGGTGTGGGCTAAGTGAAACAGTGCCAGAAAAATGAGCAAATGAAGAGTTCTTGTTGGGTAGTGATACTGTAATTGGTGAGATTCTATGATAAGAAATAAAATGAGACAAAGAATTAGATATATGATCAGTAGCACCTGTGTCTAGAATCCATTTGGAATAGATATTACCTTGAGCCTGGGAAGAAGTGGAAGCATTATGAGAGCTCACTAGATTAGTAGAATGTGGGATTGTGGGATTAGATTGAGGAAGAAGTGCCAATAAACCATGAATTTGCTCTTGAGAAAGTCCCAAAATTGCGGAATGTGACTGTGCCGGAGAATTATTATAAGAAGGAACTACTGTAGAAGAATCTGTTGTAACATTGTGGACTCTTTTGGATTTGAGATCAGGTGGTAATCCATGTATTAGAAAGCAAGTATCAATGGTGTGGTTTGTCCTGCCACAGTGAGTGCATTGTCGAGGTGCACCAAACCTTCCCCCTGAGGAACGAGCCTGAGAACCTTGATAACGAGCCTGAGAACCTTGATATGAAGATCTTCCCCGGCCATAATCATTGGCAGGAGAGGGTTTACCTCTGCCATTGAAGGTAGAAAAAGAAGGGTTAGATTGAGAAACTTGTGACGCCATGACTGGAGGTTGAGAAAGAATTCCTGATTGTAATTGTCGCTCATGTTGAATTATCATCGAAAAAATTTTGGGTAAAGAAGGCAAGGGATCCATGAGAAGGATCTGAGAGCGAACAACAGAGTAATTATCATTCAAGCCTCTAAGAAAACAAAGAACACAATCATTTTCACGATATTCCTTCATTGTCTTAGAAACAACACAACAAGAAGCAGAAGATTGGCATTCAGGAATAGGGCGAAAATTGCAAAGTTCATCCCAGAGAATCTTCATTTTAGTGTAATATGCAGTAACACTTAGATCAGATTGATGCATTGAATAAAGATCTTGATGCAATTGTGAAATTCGAACAGAATCACCTTGGGAGAAACGATCTTTGAGATCCTTCCATGCCGTAGCAGCAGAGTCAATCCAAATAATACTTGTAGCAATCTCATGAGAAACAGAATGATTGATCCAAGATAAAACTAGATTATTGCAACGCTTCCATGCTTGAACCATTGGATCTGTACCAGCTGGACAAGGAATGGAACCATCAACAAAGCCAAATTTATTCTTCATTTGTAGTGCCATAGACATCGAGCGAGCCCATCCATGATAATTGTGACCTTCAAGAATCGGGGAAACAAGCACCAATGAAGGATTCTCATTAGGATGAATGTAATAGTCATGTGTTGTATCTTGCAACGATGCGAGAGTAACAGAGGGAGTAGCCATAAAAGGAGAAGAAAAAGGCAGAAAAACCAAGAACGAAAGGTAGAAAATGAAGATCTGGACAGGAAAAGAATTGGTTGCGGAAGAACGTGATAAAAAATTAATTTTCTTCTGATACCATTTTACATGGGCTCGAGAAATGAGATGTAATTTCATTTATTTATATGAATGATATGAAGCTTCAACCTTCTATACTACTGGAATTCTACCTTCTATACTTTTCATATCTGATCTCTACCTTCTATGTTGGTTATGATCATAATCAACTTATAATATGAAGTTTCTTTACATTGCTTGTTTTGAAATTAATCCAAAATATGTATACAAAATATAATAGCTCTAAGCATAATACATTTGACTAGTTCTAACAAATCAAAACAATTTTAATAACTAAAATCTTTTTTATAACCTAAAGTTTGTAAATAAATAAACCTAAAATTACCTATTATTGTATTTGCAACATATTATCCTCATATGTTGAATTTTGAAGCAAAATATTTGAAATATGTTAACACTCAAATATAATAAAAAGTAAATCTTAATTTATTTTAGCATGTAGGTAGGAGTTAGAAGTTCTTGACAAGTGGACATGTGATTGTATATCTAGGAATTGTGTTACTTATTTACTAAGGGTTTTGCATAGTGGATAGATGAATATTTTGCAGGGTTTATGACTAAGTTGACACAATTATATAATGTGATAATGCATGGCTTCCAACTAGTATTGTATTAGATCGCGATAGAGATATAAGGTTTACTTTTATATTTTGATAAACGTTGCAAGAAACTTTGAGGAATAAATTTAGGATGATTTGTAGATATCATTCTGAAACTAACAACACAAACCAAAAGAATTATATAGTCATTGTAAGATATGTTGAGAATGTGTGTTGAATAACATGGGAGGTAGGATGAGGTGTTACTCTTGGTAGACTTTACTTACAACAACAATTTTCATAGGATTACTCGTATGAAGCATTATATGGAAGAAAATGTAAAACTCTTTAATGTTGATATCAAGACGGGGAAGCATGGAAGATAAGACTTGAGTTGCTAGCAGACTATAAATACGGTTAAGTTAATCTAAGAAAGGATGAAAGCTTCACAAAGTAAATGGAAATCTTATGATGATAAGAGGAAACCTCTTAAGTTCATGGTTGGGGATTGTGTTTTTCTACGAGTGACAACTACTACAAAAGTAGAAAGAACTTTAAAGTTTAAAAAGTTGTTTTCTAAATTTATTTGATCATAACCAAATTCTCTTGAAGATTGGACTAGTAGCTTATGAGGTTAATCGGCCAATCTTCCTAACGTGTTTCATGCATGACTAATCACAATATACTAGCATTAATCACAATACACTACCGGACTTATGGAGCAAAAAAAGGTTTGGGGAAAAATTTGCAAAAATAAAGACTATATATCAATTATAAATTTATCAATCATCACATAATCCTACTCAAACAAGCAATGGCAATTTGCACATGATTAATTATCTGCATTGCAACCTATACGTCTAGATCAACTGAAGTTTCTAAACTGACGACATATGAGAGATGAGTCAGAGTTCAAATCCAATCCAACCATCATGATCTAAACAAACCCTGCTACATTCGTAATGGGAAAGAGAATTTAGACATTGGATCTGGTAGTGATAGAGTGATCTAACACTACCATGGTTAATAGACTCCATCCTAAACTAGCAGTCATATATTATAGACCCTATTTGGTTTTACAACAAATTGGAGTAGTTTCATTCAACTTACAACTACCAGAATAGTTTCATACATTCTGTTTTCTATGTTTCACAACTTATAAAAGCTCAAAGTGATCATCTAGTGGAACTACCGCAAAGTTATAGGGGGAGATTGACAATTTTAAACAATGAATAAAAATGAAGAGGTTATTCATCAACCGTTGGTGCAATGGTAAAACAAACCTGTTATAAAGAACAAAGATAGAATACCTTATTCTTAGGTGTGCTACTACAGTTAGGAGGGTCAACAATTACAATTCTAGTATGGTTAACATGTTTTTCCTTTGATTCAAGATTTAATTGAACAAGATTTCTAGGTTTTTTTAGTGGTGTCCAGAACACAAGTCAAGGTCCAACTTCAAGTGAAAAAGTTGCGAGAAGTGACATGATATATTCACATAGAGAGGGAGAAAATTGATGAAATCAAATATATAATATCAACTATAACAAATAAAGCTACCATACTATAATAGATAACAGAACCTGAGTAAGAATTGTCAATTCAAAATATTATCTTTTTAGATTGCATAATTCAAAATATTATCTTTTTTATGCACAAAATGACTTTTAAATCGTACAATCCAAAATAAACTCTAGATCTTGAAGTTCTTTCCTCAATACTTAATCTAAAAGTCTTTTATTACACTAGAAGAGAATTTCTAGATTTTTTACAATATATAAAGCACTTTAGAATGATGTATAATCTAAAAACTTCTACAAACTAAAAACATTTCAGTGTTGCAAATTCCAAAAGCACTTACAAGATTCTACTATTTAAGAAATTTGTAAATCAACCAATCTAGATCATGTGAAAAACCCTCAAACATAAAATCAAGAAAGTAAATCTCACACCTTTCATGACAAAAGCAACAAAATTTGTGGCAATAATCAATAAAATAATAATGATGGTGGCAACGACAACACTAATAGATTGTAGCATTAATAACCATTAAGAGTGTAGGGAACAAGAAAGAATAACTGAGAGAAAACAAACTAAGAGGATGATATAAATTGGATTTAATGATAATTTGGTCTTTAAAACAATCTATTAAGTGTAGGAGAAACTTATGGGTTCAAAAAGCAATCCCCTAAAAATAAATTTTAGATGGATTTCTCATAAAACTAGATTCAAATAATAATGGGATCTTTCCAAAGCTTTCTCTACTATATTTCTTTTAGTACTCCCATACCTTCTTGCCACGTGGAAAAAGTTCAAATTATTCAGTTGAAATCATTAAAAATTATATAATGCATAAATTCCTTTTGAATGGTATAAACTGAAATTAAAAAAAAATATATTTCAAATTGCAGATTCATTAAACTTATCAGAGATGTTACAATCTAAAATACATTTCCAAATTCAAAATATATTCCACATTATACAATCCAAAAGTATTTTCAAAGTGTAGAATTCTAAATATATTTTCAAATTTCTTAATCCACAAATATGCTTTAGATTGTACATTTTAAAATTTCTTTTCAAATTAGGTAGTCTAGATTAAATAATTTATAAATACATTCTTAACTGTAAAATTTGAAATATATTTTCAAATTATGAAATTCATAAATGTAATCTAAAGGCTTAATACCTGTTTTTGTCCCTCTTTTTAAGGGAAATGTTCACTTTCGTCCTACCTTTTTCAAAAAGTTCAATTTGGTCCCACGTTGTGAAAAAAGTGTCCAAGTTAATCCTTTTTGGTCACGGCGTTAAATATTTAACGATTCTGCTGCCAGCTAGGAGTGTGGTGTGCAACGTGGCTTTTTACTTGCGTAACGTGGCAGTGACAGTTTAGGGTTTAACTGAGAACGTGGCAGTGAGATTAAAATTGTGATTGTTAGGGTTTGATTTGGGTATTTTGAAATTGGTCTTTGAGGATAAGCATTTTGGAGAACCTGCAAATCAAATTTGGGTGATCTTGAAGGTGAAATCTGCAGAGGATATCGAATTCCGCAAATCAAATCAGGTTAGAGGTTTTTCGAAAATGTTTTCATTGTTGTCGCGTTTGAGGGGGTTTAACTATGGGTGAAAGGTGAAATTGTTTTAGGTGCTATTGGTCCTGGCTGCATCATTGAACAAGGTGTTAGACTCAAAAGCTGCACAGTAATGCGAGGAGTGAGGGTTAAGTGGCATGCCTGTATATCCAGCAGTATTATTGGGTGGCATTCCACTGTTGGTCAATGGGCTCGAGTGGATAACATGACCATCCTCGGAGAAGATGTCCATGTATGCGATGAAATTTACAGCAATGGTGGTGTTGTTTTGCCCCACAAGGAGATCAAGTCAAATATTCTGAAGCCAGAAATTGTCATGTGAGTAAGGCCAATGATGTTCAAATTGGTAGTATGTTGTGAGATGAGAGTAGCAAATTAATCAGTCTGAAATATGTTTGTTCGTTTAATTTGTTTTCCTTTGTACTTCATCCCATTTCTCTCTTTTTTTTCTCTACGAATCAGTTTTTGGATTAGAGCGAGTGACGCCATTGCATTGATGTGCAAGAGGGTTTTATCATTGGATAAAGTTATACTACTATTTTAATTTAAAATTTATCTCTTAAATATATATTTCCATATACAAATGTATATGGCGCTTTGGATGGTAGTGAATTTATTTTCTACTCAACTAAAAAAATGATAATTTGTTTTTCTAGTCAATAATGTTTTTTAATTAATGGGTAGCTTAAAGACATTAACAAATCCAGATCCGCAATTACATGATTAATCAGGACAAACCAAACAATTTTCTTGACTCAGCCCTTAATCATATATCATTAGATTACTTTTGGACTCAATACGTCTATTTAAACTTGCTTACGGTTAAGCCTAGCTTTTAAATTCTTTTTAAATGGAAAATTTAGGACATTAAAATAACTCTTAATAGAATAAGTAACTTAAAGAAAGTAATTATGTCAGACCCCTGACATTATAAAAAATCAAGACCAACTTTGGCGACCTCTACTTGTCTCTCTTAAAATTGGTGTCATGATTTTCAGTGATGAAAATAAATTGCAAAGGTAAAAGTACGAGCAAGACGTATTGGAAGTGGACAATCTCCACTGAATGTCAATCAATCGACTTTGCTTTGGTTAATCTCAGTAATTACAGGTCAATAGATCACTGGTCCTTCACAACCTACAACAGGAGAATCTTAAAATAAAGCCTACAACAAAGAACCTAAATAATTACCGAGTGATTACTAGCTTCGTTGGCCTCTGACCTGAACATGACAAATGATATCTCCTGATCATCACTTGGTACATCAAAAAGTTGCTTCCCAGATGTCCCATAATCTTTCCCTAAGATATCATACTTAACATGGTTGGAAATAATACTAACAAAGTTCTCCGTGTACTTGTCAACAGGATTAAGGCCAATGTAGATCAAAACCTCCCAACACTGGAGAAACTGCTGCTTGTTAATTTTCAGACTTTTCCTTACATCCTCCACAGCACTGAGAGGAGGCAAAAGTCGAGGACAATGTGTTTTCTTTGATAGCTTTCCTTGCTTTAGAAGGGAAACATCAGGATAGTGATAAAATCGATAAACAGCAGAAAAACCAATCACCCTATATTGGATCTCTCCCTGCTGATCAGTTGTCTTCTGACACACAACATACATCTCCCACTGTGAATCAGTAACATCAATAGGACTGCTTCCTACACGGCAAACAAGGTAAAAATATATCAGCTACGACAATATGCAATCTAAACAGTTTGTAACAAGGGCATATAAAGTAGTATAATACGTGAAAATTACCATCAACAAGTAGTAGTGTGAGGGGTATTAGATGACTGTAAAGTTGCCCAGTAGCCATGTTCCCTCCCACCAAACGGACAACCTGGCCCAGATGTTACACAAAAATGTCATTCATCTTCACAAAATGCCCCTAAAATATGCATATCAAGTGTCACATAATAAGCGCATTAGGCCACTGGCTAACCAGAGAATGAAAACACCACAGACAAGTGTGACACATGACTTATTTGATGAACTTTCCCATTAGAACCATCAAAATTTAGAGCTGAAGATTTGGCAAAAATCACCGATAACAATCACAAATAGGTGGGCAGGTACAGTTCACTTTCCAAGAATCATTTTAGCCTAAATCTATTCATGCCAAGAAAGGAGAAAATTTAATTGACCAGACATGCAAGTTTTCCAGAAGAATAGCGTTATTATAAACCACCATAAGCAATTCAGCATCATCACACACTAACATAGGCCGATTACATATTCCACTCCTTCAATGTAGTGAAACAAAATTTACTTGAGACTTCACAAGACTGCACTAGAAATTTGGAAAACATTTGTTTAAGATAATCATACGGCCTAACTCTTGACCAAAAAGCAATACATTGAGCCTAAATGTAAATACAACCTCAACATTTGAAGCAGATGAATCTGTATGCTGATTAGAATCACAAATCTTCTCCTTGAAAGCTTTGTGCTTCAAAACTTCTCCCTCTGAGATGTTTGTTCTGCAAATCAATTAAAAAATCATCCACAACCCTCCAATTTTATAAATCAGTTTCCAAACATTACTAAGGAAAGAAAACTTGCATGGCAAGTGTGTTGCTTTTGTGTTGAATGTACAGCATAATAAAGACAAAATACCTAACAAAATCGTTATCCACCATAAATTTTTGAAGGAATTCATCCTTGCTATCAACAAGAGTCTCAGCAAAAATTGTCTACACAAACAATAAACAAGTGGCAATGTCATGACAGAGCACAAGGTGTTAGTGGTCACCCCAGGTGATATTGATGCGTACCTGAAGAGCAGATTTTAGATCAGTGATACCTTTGCCTCGCTTAAAAAATTGAGCAAATTAAAAAAAAAAGTCAGTCATAATGCTTGATGCATAACAAATTAAAATTTTGAACATACATATGCTTTTTCCCATTAGTCAAAATTTCAGAACTTACATCAGATGAACTTAGAAATGCAATATCAGCATATGAGTAAAAAGATATGCTGCTAACCCAGATGGTAATCTGTAAAACAAATTCAAAACAGCTGAAAAAAATAAGACACCGTATCATATAAAACATTCAATGATGCAGCCAGGACCAATAGCACCTAAGACAACTTTCCACATAAAACAATTTCACCTTTCACCCATAGTTAAACCCCCTCAAACGCGACAACAATGAAAACATTTTCGAAAAACCTCTAACCTGATTTGATTTGCGGAATTCGATATCCTCTGCAGATTTCACCTTCAAGATCACCCAAATTTGATTTGCAGGTTCTCCAAAATGCTTATCCTCAAAGACCAATTTCGAAATACCCAAATCAAACCCTAACAATCACAATTTTAATCTCACTGCCACGTTCTCAGTTAAACCCTAAACTGTCACTGCCACGTTACGCAAGTAAAAAGCCACGTTGCACACCACACTCCTAGCTGGCAGCAGAATCGTTAAATATTTAACGCCGTGACCAAAAAGGATTAACTTGGACACTTTTTTCACAACGTGGGACCAAATTGAACTTTTTGAAAAAGGTAGGACGAAAGTGAACATTTCCCTTAAAAAGAGGGACAAAAACAGGTATTAAGCCTAATCTAAATTACATATTCTAAAAATTTATTTTGAATCCGCAAAATCTGAAAACACATTCCAAATAATATAAACCTAAAATCCAGAAATATATTCCAGAGTAATTTAAAATTTATTTTTGGACATTGTAATCCATAAATGTATTTTATAACATATATTTAAATTCCATAGACAAAAATATAAAGCATAGTGTTTAAGACCTTTCTAACACCCATAGAGATACATGAAGAAACCGGGGTGAGAAAAAGAAATTGTCTTATCCCTGCTCAGTCCATAAAAAAGAGCCTTAAAATATTTGGAAATCCTGAAATTGGACTCTATCCTAATATTTAAAACAAAGGTGCAATTTTAATAT